>NW_024067120.1:0-155318 GCF_015039405.1 Cantharellus anzutake | reverse complement strand
CATGGGAGGTACTCTTTATCACCACGCACTATTCTGGAACTGGAGCCTTATCTTAAATCGACTTATGAAGATGAAGTTCTTCTTTGTGCATCTTGCGATCGCATCGTCACTAAGGTATCGTCGTTCTCGAACCTCAGTATTCGTCCTTACAGTCATCACAGGGTTTATCATGCTTTGTCCCAGAATGCCGAGTGCGTTTGCACGAGCATTGTTTCAATGCTCGAAAAAAGGCGGCCAAATCGCGGCCATTGAAGTGCCCTTCATGTGACGGGGGCTGGTCATCGCAAGGTCTCAATAAAGTTGGTGAAGAAGCGGTTCGGGAGGGCAGCGAAAAGTCGAAGTTACGCCGCAAGCAATTCACAGAGCCAGATGTTGCTGCGTCAGAAGTTTAGCACTATAGTGGAACGGTGGGCGGTGATTCTATTACACAGCATCAATGGAAATCGAATTTCCAAGTGCCAATGGGAATTCGCAGCTACTCCCCATGGTGGAAACACGAACGCGATGATTATATGCTCTGGTGAGGCTCTACAGTGTTCAGTTCGGTAGAGTCACTGGTGGTGGCACCAATAGCACTAAATCCAAACCTGTCCCCCATGCCCGTCTCCGTCTTCCCTTTGACCCTTCACCAAACTCTTCGTTCCATTTTCGAATGGCGACTAGGGTGCCAAGAGCCTCAGAGGCCGAAGGTGTTATCTCCCTCAATGCTTTGTTGAAGTGTCGCAAGGATAATGTGCGCGAAAGCAAATGTTGTTCTTTAGGATCGATGCCCTGGGCATTATGGGGCGGTCCGATGGTTTTCATGTCAGGGACAAGCTGGTCGTTTTCAAACTTTGTCGCAGGCGTTGGGGACCTCGACGGAACAGCCCAGGGGACATCTACATTTTCCTTAACTGCGTCAAGCGCTGCCGCTATGCAAAGATCTTAAATTAAATATTGGAGATTAGCATATTCACAAGTTTGGAATGACTGCAGTGCGCACGCTTGAGGTCCGATCCAGAGAAAGCGTCAGTTCGCTTTGCAAGGGCTCCAAGATCTACGTCACGGGATAGCGTTTCATCGCGAAGTAATATTTTCAGGATTTCTGTAGTAGGGTAGTTGAATGAGTGCAGTTCGATTCCTTGTTCCAATTCTGACCTTCTCGCTCGGTGGGACCGGGTAAATCAATCAATAGGCGTCGCGGTAATCGCCGTAAGACCGCATCATCCAAATCGAAGGGGCTGGCCTGCAATCAGCGTGTCACCAAACTTGTTTAGTATTGGGCATACCGATTGGTAGCGCCGATAACTATAACGGACTGGTCCCTTGAACTCTTCAATCCATCCATTTCCTTGAATATACGGTCGAGGCATGCTCAGAAGGACAGGTATAGACAAGGCTTTACCTGCATGAACTCTGTTATGACACCCCGATGTGCCATAGCGCTCCCACCATCTCGGGAAGAAACTCGATGGCCAAACAAGGCATCGATTTCGTCCAGGAAAACAACACAGGGGGACAATCTTCTGGCTAGAGTGAACACACTTCTGACCAGCTTCTCGCCTTCGCCTACATACTGTTCGTATTAAAGGTCGCGGCAAGTCAGAAGGTGTATCTCCCTTGCTTGTCCACACTTACGTACCATGTCCATAACATCTGAAGGCTTAATTAACATCATCCGGGCGCCACTCTCTTTGCAAATTGCACGAGCCAACAAAGTTTTGCCTGTGCCTGTCGCTTATATGAGCTAGAGTCATAGAGTAGTTATCGAATAAGACGATACCAGGGGGGCCAAAGAGGAGTACTCCATTCATCGAATGAGTCTTCAAGATACCAGTCGCAAACGCTTCGGGGTGAAGAAGGGGAAGTGAGACAATGGTTCGCACGGAGTCAACTGTAGCGGGGGGAAGGTGGACGGATTTGAATGTTGTGGGCATTGTGGCTACATTGCACCGAGTCAGACCGTCTCAACACATACGAAAGAATGACAGGGAACGTACCCGAGTCAACGATGCAGCCAAGCAAGCGCTGCTCATGTTGATCCAAATCTGGATCCCTCTTTACCGACTCAAGGATCTCATCGACATCATTGGTTGATTCTTCCCTGACTGCATCGACGTCGGCTTTCTCCTCGTCCACTAGTGCTGAGGCAGAACTCTCTATCCAGTCCTTCCTCAGCTGTTGTGCATCTGCCTCACTTATAATCGTTCGTTCGACATCAGACCAGGTAATGGTCACAAGATCGAGGGATTCGGTGCGCTGGACGCCGAGAACCCCCAATCGCGATGCTACGACCGCATCTGCGGCCGCCTTCAAGATTTTCCAAGGTTCCAACGATTGAGTCCATGCAACGGTCAAGGCAGATAGTGACGATTCCACCTTCGTTGGGTCTGATGTTGGCAGTGCAATATGCCCCTGCAATGACCCCCCAGCATCTGCCACAGCCATTTTGAACGCCATCTCATTATAGTGAAGGCGACGTGAGAATCGGCCGGTGGCTTCCATTGTGGGATCTCGAGAGGCTGGCACAACTCCAACCACCCTGAAATAGCCGTTTTTGTTAGCAGCGACTGGATCCAGAGAAGCGCGAGGACTGCTCCCTGTTGGAATAGATAGAATGTTGTCACTCCCGAGAAGGCTCGAGTCAGCCCGCAAAACCCTGGGATATTTGTGTGGCAACGATGTTCCCCAAAGTGAGGCAGTTCACTAAGCCAATCGTCTCCTTTTTGCCACTTCCTTAGTCGCTCGCGCAGACGGCGCTCCCTGGATTTGGAATCACCTTCAGACCAAGATTCGGGACGAGGAAGCTTAGTGGAAGTCAAAGAATTCCCAGTGAGCACACTAACGACGCTCTGGGAACTAGGAAGTTTCGACGAAGGCCTAGATGGGCCAATTAATGGAGGAGTGATCCCGAACACGATGGTCGTGGGTTGAGAAATTGGCAAAGAAGAACGAGGGTTGCCGTTCTGACGACGGGTCCGTACCGCGCCAAGCAAAGCGGGATACCACGAAGAGAACTGGCTTGCGATGAGCGGAAAATCTTTGATGTATATGAGTCTTGGGCGAGCCGAAGAAGTTTTCAGCCTTGTCCACACTTGCACTGCAGATCGGAACGGGCTGATCGATATTTATTATCTCATGGAAGAATGCCTTTGTTTGTTGTGAAGGTCCGTGCCGAGCCAAGGGGACGATGGAAGCACCACTAGGGGTGCCGCGCGCCGCACGGAATGAGGTAGATTGCACTCCGACAGGGATCTGGATCGTAAAAGACTGAGGCTCCCCAAATATAAAGGGCAGTCCCATCCCTTCTCCGTCGATCTCTTCGTCCTTCTCGTTTCTTGCCCATAATTGCCGCCCAATGAGTGTAGGGGTCGGCGAATGGTGCAAAGGATTCGAATGAAAATTAATGATGGACGCGGCTAGCTGTAAATCAGGTCGCTTTCGTACAAGCGGTAAAACTATGCATACATTTACCGTACTTGCCATGCTCTCCAGCTGCCAGATCCAAAGCATCAATAACTACAACATCCGCGCGAGCCCTGCTAGCAATTTCTCTGACAGTAGCATCAATGACATACTCTCCGCCTTCAATAGGGCAATACAGCGAAAGTGTAGGCTCGACGGAGCCTCCATCACCAGAAGAATATGCCGCTCGGTGTTGTATCTGGGGATGCAATGTCAGAAGGAGATTCTCATAAGCCTCTTGAAGAAGCCAAGGGGGAGGGAGCCCAACAGCTCCTGACTGCTCGAAGGACCCACTCGGGTCGGAGGTACCATGGTCTACACCATTTGGCAACAGAGGTGAATCTGGCGTCTCTGATGGGACTTTAGACGATCGTGTCAGCTTTCTCTTCGACCTTCCTTCGATTCCAGGGCCGCAGCCATCTTCTGGCAGGGAGCCACTTGCAGCAGAGAGACGTTGGACCGTTCCTCCCTCCGTTCGGACAGGACTGCTCCGAGGAAATGAGAAACAAGTGGAGGAAGAAAAGGGGAGCACAGAAGCCCCTCCTGGAATCAGCGTCTTCAGATGCCTCGTTCGGTGCCATAGTGCTGCAGGTCGCATGTGAAGAGTACGGCAATAAGAGCCTGCGGCGCTTGCCGCCCCGAAGGGCGTCTATTCAATTTAATTTCCCCTTCAGACCTGAGACACATAGTCCTTAATGCAACGCAAGCGTCGCTCATCTTCTGTCGCATCCCAGACGTTTTTTGAGGAGCGCAGAAGGCGCAACTCTGATGTAGATGGGGCGAAGGTAGCTCTGGCAAGTATACCAGTGTTGTATTGCGATTGTTATTTGATGCGCTCACATTGATTGCTGTCCAGGATATCGCAACAGCACAGGAAGAGAATGTTTTCCTTTTTGTGCCTAACCTGATAGGTAACATCTAAACGTCGGTTGGCATGTTTATGTCGCCACCTCAATGCGATCTGCGTCAGGTTACACTCGAGTGATTCTCGCTGCCTTGTCCTTGCACTACATGAGCACACATCCGAAGTCATGCACATTTTTATATGCTTTATCGTGCATCTTAGATGCTGCGGATGGCTTTGCGGCTCGAAAGTTGGGGCAAACATCAAGATTTGGTGCCGTTCTGGATATGGTCACTGACCGGTTTATATCGCATGCCTCCCTCTAGCCCGTGTCCCAGCTAACTAACATCATCTAGTTGCACAACTTCATGTCTATTATGTTTTCTTTCCTCCGCATACCCCGATTATGCCACGGTTTTTCAGTTTTTGATCGCCTTGGATTTCAGCAGTCATTATATGCACATGTACAGGTAAGCCTACACCCCTTCAAACATCAGTCAATTCCCCATAGCTCATTATGTTACACGGTAGTTCCCTTGAGACTGGAGCCAAGACTCATAAAGCTGTCACTAGCGAAGTCAGTCGCATTCTGCGATTTTACTACAACCCAGTACGCAAGATTATGATGTTCTCGGGATTTCAAATACCTGATAGTTTTGACGCGCGAAGCTGAATCTTTTTCTCATTTGCGCTGGGAATGAGCTTTTTTTCATCGCCTTATATCTCATCAAGAAGTGGGAGACCTCACCGATTGGTGAACCTTTCAGATCTCTTGCTCTTGGATTTCCCTACCGTTATCAAGCACATGTTGCTGACATAACCTGGCCGCAACTCCTCGCTGTCCTCACATCTGGTGTTTGTTTCCTTAAGAACATCATCAATGTGGTGCAATTATGGAAGGCCAGTAAAATTCTTGTTGGGTTAGACATAGCGGAGCGTGCAAGCCGGAGGCTGGAACGTGCCATGGCAGAGTCAAAGGAGGAGTAGTCTGATTTAAAAAAAATAAACCGTTAGACTTTATAGTTCTGAGTGTGTTCATCTCTAGATAACCCCATAATACAGCATACCTTTTCTGGGACGAACCACCGTCCCTTGACGTCTGTCAATCCACGGGTAATCATATTCTTTCTCCACATCATCAGATGATGCGACCCGCCACTAGGCAGGACTCCAGCCTCTACGACTTCGTAATATTATATAGAACCTGCCACTGTTCGGACAAAGTACACCTGAAGTGGAAGCGGCTAGTGCCGAAGGCCAGTCTCTTCGTGTCCATGGATAACGCACCATTTCCTGACACTCCCGAGGACACCGAGTCCCGACAGGTGAGAGAAGACTTGGGACAGGCAATATTGAACCACTCCGTCACACTGATGATGATTCAGGGACGACGAAATGCCACAGTCCATCTTTTAGACGAAGATGGCAGTATCAGCGCAAAGGCATGAGCGCGTCGACCCATCAACCAGGCAAATGTACGAGCTGATTTTGATGTACAGTTCCGAAGCGTGCTCATGTACATATTCTCAAAGTACGCAACATTCGACGCGTCCTTGGCTCAAGAACCGGAACCGCTCCGGTTTCCCTTTTCAAAGGATATTCTCGGCCTGGATAAAGCATACATAACGGATGAGGGGCTGGATCGCTTTGCGAAAGATACCAATGGGCTGCCGTTACCTATTGAAGCAAAAGAAGAGCTGCGCGATTCCCTCGATGTCACTCAAGATGGCCATTTGACGTGAGTGAGGCGCTTTCGGATCGGCAATTGATGCTGTAAGGGCGAACATTCCACAAGCTTCCAGGGATTCCTTCAGCTATATCATCTACAGACTGAAAGCGATGAGGAAGAAACCTGGCACGATCTGGTATGCACGGGTATTTCCAGACATAGATTTCGCTGACCTGCGGTGTTTGTTGAAGACTGCTCATGGTTTTGACAGAGATCTGAATCTGGTTTCTTCACGCTCACATGCTGTCGACGAAGAAAAAGTGCGAGTACCGTAAGTTGCAGTGCTCCCCTTTAAACATGGGTCAATACATTAACAGATTTCATCAGAATGGACAGGCTGAGAGGGCTGGGTATGGGAGGCGAGGAGCTTTAAGTTAGTATGGGTCGCGTGTTATAGAAACCCGATCATCCTGTACTCTTAGTTTGTAATCCAGGGAGTGTCTTCAGGCTGTGCTCCAACGCCCAGTGGACCTTCCCGAATAATACATTCAAACAATGTCGTTAACTCTAGGACTACAGCACATCTCCAAGGCAGTCTCGGAGTCCACAGACGGGGGCGAGACCTTGGATCTGACAAAATGGAGCTTTACAGAAGTAAGTGACTCAAGCGCCGTCGAGCTGGCAAGGGTTGGTGCAAAGAGCTCCGATGAGGCAGGAATCGTTACACGGTCAGGAGCGAATTTCTGATCATCTCAGGCTGTCATCTGAAATAGGTTGTAGCGTTGCGCTCAGCAACAACTTGCTGACATCTCTCCCAAAGAGTTTCCAACTCCTCATCCGGTTGCGGTACTTAAATTTGCGGCAAAACTCGTTTGAGAACTTCCCAGACGTGGTCGGTCCTTCCTACCCTTCCGACTCTGTGGTTCCAATGTTAACAGGCACAAATGGTTGCATCAGCTTACGATGCTTCCATCCCTGGAAATACTCGACATTAGTCGAAACCGAATTGCAGCTCTGCCACTCTTTCCTGGAAAACTTATAAATCTGAGGGTAGATTGGCTGTTATTACCGAAGGCCCTTGCTTAATATTATTATTAGGTCTTTTCGCTGGCAAGAAATCAGTTAATGGCGGTACCCACTTACATAACTAAGTTTCACAATCTGCGCGTTCTGAAGTTGGACTCTAACCCCATTGTATGGCCTCCACCTGATATATGGCGCATGGACCATGCCCTCGATGACAATGATGAAGGGGTTAGATCCTGGTTGGCAAATTTACAGTCGTGGATAGCGACCCATGCAGGGGAGGTGCAACCTTTCGAGGACGCAGAGTATACTAGGTGGGGCTACGTACGCTCGGTTTGGTATGTACACTGATTGTATTTCAGTGATGATGAGGTTGTCATAGCTCGCTCACAGCTGGTGCAAGATGATGCTGGCAACGGGGTATTGCTGGCCCATGGGCGGAGTCAGTCTTTGGATTTAGCTTCGTCAACCCTCCCCTCGATCCTTCCTGTTTCCCATCAAGAGGAGTCGATATTCCAACTACAGTCTCCAACAAAGATCGACGAAGACCCGGCTGTCCATCGCAGATCCCGCTCATCACCCAGCATGACTCAGCACATACGTGGCTCATCTCACAATACGCCGGACACCCGCTCCCGTCGTTCGAGCTCTCAATTTTCTCATGCAGACCAGAGTTATCGCGATGCTCACGGCTTTACCGCCGAAGATCCAGACTTTCATGTTGACACTGAGACTGCACACATCGATTCCGAGCGAAATCGTTATTTTCGACGGATATCTAAACTCCATGGCATTGACACGAATTTGTCACCGTCACTTCAATACCTAGTAGATTCCATACGAGGGATACTCTTCTCCCTCACCCAGATATACTCGGCAGTGCGAAATTACGCTGTGTCCGCCGTTGATGAGCGTGTCGCGACTGCTCTTAGCAAGGTTTTGAACCCAACAAATAGCTTTCTGAGTGATCTGATCAATGCGCTGGATGTATTTGACGCGACGACAGCATCCAAAGGGTGGCCATTTGCATCGGATCTATTCCTTCTCCTCATGGAGAGTTGCTTAGAGAATCTAACGGTATTCGGCAAGGTCATGAGTGTCTTACAGCTTCAGCTGAAGGTTCTTTCATCTTCTCATGATCCCCGATATACCCGCACCCTTCTGCTGATGTTGTATGGGTCGGCGGCAGAGATATCAAACTCATGGCTCCAAATGTCTCCTCATTTGGGTGTAGTGCGATCTGTCCTTCGTGACGCTCGAACAAAAACACAACCGGAAACCCAGCAACCAATTTTTGACTCTGGCGCAGCCGTTGCTCATATCTCCACAGGCCCATCGCCAGCAAGATATCGTCGCCATGCAGGTTCATTCAGTTCGAATGATGTACAAATTGGGAGACACCTTCCGTCCAGGCAGGACACTTCGGATTCTCCGGTCCCACCACTTAATCCACCCCCCTCTCGTACACTCTTTCGTAAGTCTTCGCTGTCCAATGTCTCGCAGAGTGGATCGACCCCATTCCCTCTTAACAACGAAGCAACTCACTCCCGGGGAACATCACAAAGTTCTACAGCATCGTTTAGTTTTCCGTCACCGTCATTTCCTACCTCTTCCTCCGCCTCCCCGCCTCTCTTAGCCCCTCGAAATGCGATCCGGCGTCAACCCGCTGCACGGCAACGCAGCGACCCTCTCAATGAGCTTGCCACAGATCCTGCCAAGCTGGTTGATCGGGATTTAGCGAACACACTGGAGATGGCCGCTCAGAGAGCCAAAATTGTGTGGGACTTGATTGACGTCGCACTGACTGATGAACCGGATGGTGATCACGAAAGCTTACTTGGCAACTTGGAAAAAGTCAAATCCACTACTTCTAAAATTCTTGACCATCTATCAAATTCGCGATACGATGACACCGGCGAATTTAGCAAGGGAGTAGGCGAAGATACACACACCTTTGTTAAGGTGAGATGGCCTTTTATTGTCAGACCATTCTCATTCAGATAATCCAACAGATTGGTGTCCAAATACTCATGCAACTCAAGATACTCGCCACTTCTCGCCCTCTGTCAGATACACTGAGACATCACGTTGCAGACTTAGCACTATCTCTTCAGGAAGTAACCGCATTTCTGCATGTCTCGTCATTTGCACCAGCTACCACACCTCGACCTTTTTCGCCTTCCTTCGATCGAATAACTGGTGATCGTCCGGCTATTCTTGCAAACGGTGTGGCCACCACTACATCAAAGCCCTAGAACATGACTATAATCATCTCCCGTACTCATGCTCATTGACCGTTCCCGATGTATTTGCAGAAACACAGGTCACATATATCTTAGTTATTAGTTAGAGTTCCTCATAATCAATATCACCAACATCAAGTTCCTCTACCAGTCCTACGCAGCACAATGATGGTCAGCATCATTAGTCGTAATGCAAGTAGTTGCGCCTACATCAAATTCCACTTTTCCTTCAATGCGGTTCTGATATGGTGGAACGTGCGCAGATACATGGCCTGAGTGAAAGATTGTTGCGGTCGATGCTCCTGTTCAAGCCATCTCCGATAGAAACGGGACAAAGCACTCTCAAGAGCGGCTTCGCGAGATGGGTCATCGGGGTACCGGATATTCGAGTGCGAGTCTACAATAGCTTGTTTTGCGGCGTGGAATCTAGCATTGCTCTAACTCGTTGATTTGAAATAAGCATGCAGGCAAGATGGTGTGAGATGTGATGCTTGCATAGTACCAAAAGCAGTGTGCATATCGGGCGTTATCTTCCAGTAACCAATCTGGGTTTCCATAATTTCCGACGTTAGTCGTGGAGGACGAAGAACTCGAAAATTCCTCCGTTGCGTAGGGGTGCACACGTTGCTTAGGTAGATGTGGCTTCTCTTGTGCATGAATACAGATTACTGGGCGGATATTTGAGACGGAATGGGGAAGTCCCACAAGAAGTTTCCACTGCAAACTCCGTGACATTTTGGGCTGTGATTGGCCGGTGGTGCAATGACCTCGGCTAACTCCGCTGTATATAATAACAGCCTGAAAAGTCATCCTTGTTGTTTCGTCCCAGGTAAAAAATGAAAATGTGATGGAAGCATAAAATGCAGTAGAATGTTCGGAATACAAGATTAAATACTGATCTTTTCCGCCCTGGTTGAGGCCTTGCCAGCCGCCATTACATGACAGTGCTCGTACTGGGCATGTATGACGTGACGGATCGCAAAACATAAGACGGCTGTGGTACCCGGATTGATATCATATGGGTTTGTTGGCAATTGCGCAGCATTTTTTGCTCACTCAATAGGCACTACTGAACGGGCTTCCCACTTGCCCAACCCCCCGATACGTTCATAAGAGACAGGACTTTGCCTTAAATCGTACAGATGTGTTCAACTCCTTGATGGGCAATTCGGCTGCCGCCTCACCGAACCTTTCCAGCATCATCGCACCGCATCAATCGACAATCTGGACTTTGATGCTTCCCTTACTATAATCTGCGGCCGTCTCAAATGCCTGCAACGAGTCCTCCAGTGCGTATCGGTGCGTCACAAGGGGCCTCACATTGATAAGTCCAGCGGAAATGAGCCGTATGGCCTTTGGGTACTGCTCAGCATAACGATACTGATACTTCATGTCGATTTCGTGGGCGGAAAGGTGCATGAACGGGATGTTCTGTCATTCGCGTCAGGGCCGCGGAAATGTGAGCCGCCATGTAACGTTACCTGTATCTCTTTGCCGACACCGATAACAAATACTAGACCCCCAAATTTGACAGACTATACCGACGTTTTCCAATGAGCGAAATAGCGAGACAGAAAGGAAAGTTGAGCTTACATAGATTGCAGTGTGAACACTGGACTCTACCCCCGTACATTCTATGGCAATACGAGGCAGCATTCGCAGTGTATCTTTTACTCTGTCAGCCGTCTCTTTTCCAGTTTCGTCTCGAAGAACTTGGACAGTCTTCACACTTGGAACCAAGCTCTTCGCAAAATCGAGGCGCGAAGCGTCCAAATCAGTGATGGCAATCGGCTCCGCTCCTGCGGCTCGGGACGCTAGAAGGGTAATGATTCCTAGACAGCCCAACATCATCGAGATGCCCGGCAGCGTGAATGTAGTCTGTCCTCCCTGCTCACCTATCGGCCCCGCGCCACAAATCAGGAGTGGATCACCCAAGGCAAGCTTGGCGCGCTCGATGCCGGCAAGGGCAACCGCAAGAGGCTCGACGAGAGCGCCTTCCTCGAACGTAAGATTCTCGGGCAAGGGATGCAACCACGCTGATGAGTCCGGGGAGATAATTCAGAGGGGATTGACACTATTCCGACCTCTCTATGATGTCCTTACCGGAAGGATGCACATGGAAGCGAGACAACAAGCCATGGTATGGGGGGGTAGAAAAGAATATGACCTGTGTGATCCATGAGTTCATACAACTGGCTTCAACGGCAATTCTTACGTCCGGACAAGCATTGTACCGCCCTGATCGACAAAATTCGCAGGATGGCTTGGAACACGGCACACCTGCCTCGATGGCCACTCGGTCGCCTTTGACCCACTTCGTGACACCTTCACCAACTTCTATGACTTCCCCTGCTGATTCGTGCCCGAGTCCATGCTCATCCCTAACCACTAGTACAACATCATGAGTCAACACAACGAAGTCTATCGGAGGGGTGATAAATGATATTTAAGTACCCATGGTGTCGCCGATCCTGTGATCCGGGGATCGAAGGTTCATGAGCTCATCTACCTGGTCACAGAGATAACGGACCTGCCATGCTTCCAAAAGTGACAGTCGGACCCACAAATCCTTTCGGAACGGAGAACGGGTTTAAGCTTGCCTCTCGCAAATAACTTAATAAGTTGGAGGAACAACATACCCTGATGCCTTCACGTGCAACAAGACCTGTCCCTTCCCTGGTTTTGGGATGGGTTTCTCCACAAGATGCAGTTCATGGTTAGGATTAGTAAAACAGGCAATATTTGTGCCTTTGCTTGTGGGTCGTTCGTTGTGTCCTAGGATGCGGAATTCAGTGGAGTCCAGGACTAGTCTTGGGTCATACAACTCAGGCTTCGAATTGTGGCACCGTCAGCTAGTAGAGGTCGTGTTGCGGGATGGAAGGGCTGACCTGTATGCCAGCGATCTGAGGGTTAATCGAATCAGAGGCGAGTGAGATGGGCATTTGTGGACGGTGTGTAGGAAAGTCGCCCGGCAGCTGACAGTCACGAATCAGTCGGTCAACGCCGCGTGACAGGAGAACGGCCGGGTCGTTCAAGAATGGAACTTGCGTACGCAGCCTGGAGAGCAGTAACTAATGTTTTTAGTCTATTTGACAATGATATAAGGCACATTGAAGCATGAAACTCTATCCAGCAATGGCCGAAGAAAGTCGGCCGCATCTTCAGTCGACTTGATACTGTCCTTGCACCTCCCGCCGTTTCCCACAAATACCCCAGATCCCCCAATTAACTTTGACCATCACACGAGGGTCAAAATCTGCTACCTCCCACTTCTCGCTTCCGAACGGATTCACGCCAGGAGTAATTATCCAATCGAATTCCCCGGAAACGCCCTCTGAGCTCTCCAGAGAACGGACATCTCGCTCCACATCAGTAGGTGAAAACCCTGTGACAAAGAGTGGGCATTTTGACTTGATGATGACTGGTAGGTCTGGTCCCCATTCAGTAGGCGATGCTGCCTGTGGCACATCAGGATTGACTGGAGAGGGGAAACCAAATCCTGGGCTGAAAGCGAAGAAAACATCTTGAAAGGGGTCCATTGCACCGAAATGTTTATAAATTGCAGCATATGTTGATTGCAATGATGTTAGTGTCAATGTTGGCGAATAAGCAACAGTGTATGATGGGACCCCATATTGTACATCTTGATCACGGACCCGTAATGAGCCCAAGTTCGGTTTCATGGATTGGGGCTCGAAAAGTGTGGAGGACGATTCAGACATTGAACCGGATGGATCAGCATTAGACGGGATTGAGACCTGGGGCCCAATGAAGAATAGGTGGAACCGACACCCTGGAAACAGGTACGGGAGCTGTTGCCATACATGAGGAGGCAATGAAGATTCTGCCCTAGCACCCAAGATGAAAATCCGAACTTTTCGACGTTCATCTTCGTCCTCGTTTCGAGGAGGCGCTTGGTGCAAAGTTGATCGAAGAGCTGAATTGTGTATCAGGTATCAAGAAACAGGCCGGCACGCGAACAGATCGAGCACACCTGCTAGGGAACGGGCTCCTTCTGGTGTCACTCGCTGGTTCCTCATTGTTAGGCCGCTGAATTCATGTAGGACACCAGAGATGGTGACTGGATATGTGAGCAATTTTGAAAGGTGCCTTCTCGACCGCTCCGTGTCAATTGATGGATGCGTTCTAGTGTACCAGTACGTATCCCAATTGGCAAAGGAAACAGCTTCCTCCAGATCCTGCTGACCTGCACAGCGTGAGCGCACCGTTAGTGCTGCAGCACTTATAAAACGACGATGCGCACCAGGGAGGATAAACTCATGAAGGTCGCGGCCACTCTTTAGATCATGCTCATCTTCATTCACTTCTCGCAGCCTAGCGCAGTACTTTGAGTGTTCTTTGTCAGCCTTCCAATGCTCCTCGGTCGAGTGAGTGGGCCAACCACAATCTGGACACTCAAATTGCACAGGTCTTCGTTCCTCATAAGCCTCTAGGCATACTGGGCATGGCGCCATTGATCTCACTGCCTCAGCGCGTTTCCTCATAGTTTGTATTGGCGATCGGGACAGAGGGTAGAAGAGGTCATCTTGTGAGAGTCTGGAGAGAGCGGGAAGTTTGGGAGCTGGCCCCCTGAAAGAAAGGCCGAAAAGCGTCCTGGATGAGATCTTGTGAAGGTGGCGAGCCAGCACGGTAGGGGGGCGGACAGCGCGAGTTGCGTGCATAACTTTGAAATCTTGAGATGGAAAGGTGCATACAGTCCTGACTGCCAATGCTGCTTATGTAAATCGCGTCCTTCACACGCCTCCTTGACCTCGAAATTTAGTTTTGATTTGAGAAACAAAAATAGTTTCTAAATCAACTGCAATATTTATTATAGGCTACCTTTGTTGTGAAGGGTCCTTAGGCTGGACGGCTGGGCTTTGCATTTTAGTTCTTTCTTTCCTTATTGAAGCGCCAGTCTACTGTTTTGGTACCCATTTGTGCCTTTCCACGGGCTCACGACGCGGTCGGTTTCCCACGGAGAAGGATTTGGTCCCTCTTGCCTTGCAAGCTCCGCCAATGGTAGGTTCAATTTGACGATTCGCCAAATGTGCAGTATGGGACAGTGACTCTGAGATCCTTTGGAGGATGATTATATAAGCAGGCAATGTGCCCGCTCACATGGTCAAATTGACTCAACGTTGATGTCGGACGTGACCCATCCAGAGACAGGGGCTTTGCTGTCGACCGACGCAGAGGACGAGGGACGCATCAATGACCCGGGTCTAATCTCCGAATTGTTTGGAGCCCATCCCACGGCATTGTCTAAATCTTTGCTGGGCTTTTGCTTATTCCTCATTCTCCTTCTATCTGTTTTCATTGGATTATATGCTGGCGTCCAAAGCAGACTTTCGCGTGTCCTACGCTCTGCCCCCACCATCACTGAGACTTTCAAGTTTGCCACCAGCGAACTTAGGACGGTAGTTCGGACAGTGACGTCCACCAGAACCATTACTCTGCCACCCCCGACTCCTTCACCGACAGTGGTCGGTAGCGTTAATCCCTTTGTTCTTCTCCTCGGTCTCATGATGCTTTATAGGAAACTTGCATTGCTCGGGATTGCGTTGTTCTTGCAGCAGACGTCGTCAAAGGTTTCAACAACAGCAATGATCCTTGCGAGGATTTTTATGAGTATGCAAGTATGTACTGGCACCACATGGTATGAGTGGAGAGTGATTGTGACGTAGATGGGGGATGGGATATTTCAACTACTATCCCTCCTGGGCGTTCTTCGCACTCGCGATTTGATGAAGTTGCCGAGGCAAACATCCGCACCATTGAGGGCATATTGAGGCGGCCGCTGTCGTCGACAGCTTCTGTCCTAGAGGCTAGGGTATGTGCCATATGAATCGTCTCCTACAGAATTCATTAGAAGTACGGCAGGCTCTTGCGAAGCTGCAGGATTTCTATTCTTCGTGCTTGAATTTGAACGCGCTTGGAGCCGTTGGTTCGGAACCACTTAGATTAGTTGTCAGACGCATACGTGAACTCCTACCAGACCTGCTAACATATCAGAGACGTGATTCAAGCCCCCTAGATTTAACTGACGCGATGGCCTTCCTTCACTCTATCAGTGAGTATCTAAACCAGATATGTCCCATTGCTCATATTATCATTCTTGTCGATCAAGATATAGAAGTTTTCTTCTCTACTGTGTTTGAGGGGCAACTGAAGGGAAACCCGGACGAGATTGCGCTCTGGCTCAAAAACCCTTCCCCCCTCCTTCCCAGAGTGAGTCAATCCTGCCATACCGATGTGCTTTCCGGCTAAGAAACGCGCTTGAGAGGGGTTTGGATGAGGAGGGGGTCTCTAATTACAGAGCGGCCCTCTTCGACTTCTTCTATGATCTGGATGAAGAGTCGCCTGATGAGGCGTATGCTTGGCCGCCGTGGCCTTGGCCACCCCACAAGCCCACCCCCGAGAATCGTACTAGTAAAGCCCGCAGGTAGTTGATAATTTTCTGGTACGAGATCGCGACTAATTTTCATTGCAGACTGAGCGAGGCGACTGTGCTGTTCGAAAGTCAATTGATTAAATACATGACTGTCCCGTAAGTAGTTCCTCACAGTTTTTTCCAGCAACTTAACCCGACCTTCCACACAAGGGACGAGCCTGTAACTTCGAACATTTCCTATGTGCAACTCCCGATTGAGAACCTCACATCAACCATGGCGTATTTGGACTTGCCCGGCTTTGTTGCCACTTTTCTCCCCACGAACTTTCCAAAAACCATTATCGTTCAGGATTTAGTTTATTTACAAGGTCTTAACGAGCTGATCGCAGCCACATCGGCCGAAGTGATCCGTGCATATCTCATTGCTCAGGTTTCCCTCGCCCTATCCGAGTATTTGGATCTTAACACACGACCATACAAAATTCTGAAGACTTTGCGCGAAAAGGTTCATGGGGTGGTCCCTGATTCTACGTTGGCAAGAGAAGCCTTCTGCATCAATGAAGCTACGGGGAATCTAGGATATCTGATTAGTTATTTCTTCGTCAAGGAGACTTTTGGTATGCGACCCTCTTAGCGTGTGGTGACAACACTTAACGCTGTGTCTTAGATGATACTGTTCGCAGGAAGGTTGCGTCGTTAGTGGATGCACTCTTCAATACTTTCATCGAATCGTTCATGAATTCCACCTGGATGGATGAGTCTACAGCAACGTTTGCAATGCTCAAGGTGCTGTCGTGTGGATCTCAGTACCCACGCATGCTGACGATAATCCAGATGAGAGCGATGAAAGTAAAACTAGGCTACCCCGATGTTCGCCCCAATGTTAGCGATATAAGATCAACACTCCAATATTACTCTTCCGTGGATATCGTTCCTGAGGCTTTCTTTACGAACCTTATCCAAGCAAGGTGGAGTCCGCGTGGCACACGGTTGTGGGAGGAGACTGAATCGTTGTGTGCCTGGGTTATTAGAGTAAACCGACAAATCAAGAAGTGGGCAACGTTGGGCGACAACCGCGATGTGAACACTTGGAGCCTGAACCCGATAACCGTATCCATATCATACAGACTTCACTCCAACAGCGTGCGCATAACTGTATGGTGTATTGTGTTATCACTAATGGCGATTATTATTATTTCAGGTTGAGATACCCGCGGGTTCTTTGTTCCTGCCTTTCTTCTCTCGTTATGTGTAAGCAGCAAACGGAAATTTGCATTGACCTTGGCTTCAGCCTAAACTGACGAGTCCTGCCGTAGACCCGACTATATGGTGTACAGCGCGTTAGGAGCATTAGTTGCACATGAACTTGCGGTTTGTGGCTCTTATCGGATCATCTGGAACTAGTCATCCCGCTGATCCCCGTACTAGCACGCAATTGATACCCTGGGCAGTAATTATGGTAGTCGTGGTCAACTGCAACAATGGTGGACCAACTTGACCCAGTCAAATTACGACTCAAAGAGGGATTGTATCTTGGGTTTACATCCCGATTCACAATGTAATCGAGACGGTCAGATCGACGTACGTCCAACTCTATTATCAATATCTGAAGTTTCTCAACATAGGATTAGTTCGACCCGAAATCAAGGGAGACCTTCGCAGATACCGCCATAATCTTGGCGTTACGTGCTTGGAAGTCTCAGAGCACCCTGGATAACCTTCTCCCAGGTTTGCGGGACTTTAGTGTCGACCAGCTATTCTTCATTTCCTTCGCCAGGATTTGGTCAAGTTCGTCGATAGCATCCCGCCCCTCAAATTATGTCTCGATAAAAGATAGGGTTCATAATGCACTGAAAAATATCCCAGAATTTGCAGCTACTTTCAATTGCTCAGCCGGTGCGACGGTAAGCCTATCAATCCCTTGAAGATGGGTAGATCACAGCTGAGTGTTTTACTAAATAGCTTAATCCACTTTCACGATGTCTGGTTTGGTGATGGGGCTGTGATGAAAAGGGCCTTGGTTGAATACGAGACATCCCCAATCTATGTACAATTAATACGGGTTATATAAGCTATTACATATTCGCCTCAGCGAGAGAACCGAAGTTTTGAACCGTTGGTAGTCCGAGTCCAAACATCCAGAAACTCATACTGGCGACAACTGATGAATGGGGATTCATAGGATATGGTGAATACACTTACCTCTTGGATCGTATCCATGAGTTCAGTCTCAGTGAATCCTGCAGCTAAAATTCTGGAACGAATATCAACGATGGATAATTCGAAGTCGTCGTCCTCTCCATCGGAATTTCCATCAGGACCTCTGCCAAGTTTGTTTGAGGAGGTCCATGGGCCTCTCTCCCGCGGGATCATATCTTTTATTAGTCTGTAAATTTTTGACGTGCCTGTCCGATCAGCCTCACGATCGCCAAGCTCGTTATCTTCCTCTAGGCTCTCTTTACTTTTCTCCATCAGCCGTATGGCCTCATCCACATCCTCTCGATTAACGGTTGGTGAAAATTGCAATCGGGCAAGTGCTTGCGCTAACCGGAGGATGCCTAACAAGGTGCGTGCGGACGTGTAGGTATGTGACTTCCTCGCTAATTCTTGATCTTTATGATCTTTACGCAAACGCACGTACTCCTCCACGACGTATGCCGAAATGTGTTGAGGAACGGTGGGTCGGACTTTCCGCGCCAGCGCAATGTATTGTCTGTATGTCAACTACAATCAGCCACCAACTCCGTCTTCAAAACAGTTAGCGCACCGCATAAGTTGTGGGTCAATCGGATCGTACTCAAGAGGTGGATGGTGTCCGTGCATATGCACATAGGTTACGTGTGAGGCCAGCCGCTCATCGTCGTCCCGATTGGGTTTGTCGAGGATCAAGAACATGACATCAAACCGCGACAACAATGCCGCAGGAAGATTGATATTCTCCACAGGAGAAATCTTAGGATTGTAGCGCCCATACGCAGGGTTTGCTGCCGCAAGAACCGACGTACGAGCATTCAGCGTAGTAGAAATGCCGGCTTTCGAGATAGAGATGGTTTGTTGCTCCATGACTTCATGTATAGCAGTTCGATCTGTCTCGTCCATTTTATCAAATTCGTCAATGCAGCAAATACCATTATCAGCGAGGACCAGAGCACCACCCTCTGGAATAGTTATGGATAAGGCACGATATTAGCACGATTTGGATTTCGCACCTAGAACCATTTCATCTGTCACAGGATCGCGCATAACGGCCGCCGTCAATCCTACCCCTGATGAACCCTTCCCAGTTGTATATACCCCACGAGGAGCCACTTTGGAGATATATTTGAGAAGCTGAGATTTGGCAACACCCGGATCACCCATCAAGCAGACATTAATGTCACCGCGGATCTTCATGCCATCATCCATCATCTTGGTAACCCCTCCAACGAGCAGTAAAAGGAGCGCCTTTTTAACATCTTCGTGGCCATAGATTTCAGGGGCAATACTATTCGCCAGTCGAGAGTAAAGGTTAGAGTCCCCGTGAAGAGCAGCGATCTTTTGTTCATCCCCGGCTGATAACTCGTATCGAGAGTATTGCTTCTTATCTTGAGTGATTGCATGACACTCAAGGTAAGTGTCGGTGAGTAAACCTGCACGAAGCGCCTGAAATCCGGTATAGGGAGATGGTAGAAAAATCCCCCCAAGATGTACGATATCCCCAGGACTGATCTGGCGAGTCAGATCTCCGTACAAATGGATTCCCATACTACGGGGAATGTGTCCCATGGGCACTTGATCCGTCTGGCTAGAGGGTAAGAGGAACGTAACAAGAGCAACTGGAGGCTCACAAGTTCTTGAAGCCTTGCTTCCTGAAATGGGCTGAATTTGCTCGCCCTCGTTTGCATGTTCAAGGTGCCTTTGGTTCCATTCGCGAGACAGATTTGACTGATACAGTCAATCAAAGGAGTAAATTGTTTGTTGATGATATCTTGAAAAATTTCGGAACCACAACTCTCGCAGGTGTATGCGTTGACTTGAAGCAGTGGCTTTACTTCGGAGACCCGAGTAATCATCCCCCGAACAGTGAGAAGACGCCCAATCTGACTGCCTCGAATCCGACGAACGGACAGTGGTGTATCAGAGTGCAACGGAACGAAATAGAGATTGCTGGTGAAGCATTTATGATCAAATTGGACGTTGGGAACACCAGAGGACTCACTATCGCCGCATTAGTTGTGGAGGGAAAATATCTGCATCGTTGCTATCATTCTCGATATTCTTCTCCCTCCGCTGATGTACTATCACGTCAAGAACGTCATCCTCCTGCGATATATCCTTTGTTGGTGCAGGCATCAGACTGTCTAGGGTTTCATAAAAAAGATGAACATATCTCCGGGTATTGTGTAGTATTCGCTGCACAAGACCGGAGACAGATCCTTCGTGCTGGGCAATATCCTCTAATTCAATTGCCAGTAAGGATTGTTCACGATTTGCTATGTTTTGCTAAATGAGGCGGGTGCCATCAACTTGGTTGAATCGCAGACGGTTATCAGGGGTATAAGTGTACCATTTGTCTCAGATACTTTTGGTGTGTGCGCGGAGATACGCGTTGAGAATCACTTTCCAAGTCCATGTTCGCCATGTCCGACGCAATGTCTTCTTGAGACGCGAAGCCACTGATAAAGCTTCCAATGATTCCTTGACAAACGCGTGTCAAACGCGTCCCAAGCGCGAACCAGGCGAGGTATTACCTTTTTCATTCCCATAATCAATGTCGATGGATACAGTAGGGAGAGATGTCATGCTGGGGGCGGGTGTTGTTGATGATCCAGACTACAAGCACTTGGGCCCAGCACGTGATCCTATTCAAAACTTTAGTGGAATGCCCGATTCTTGGAGCACTCTCGTCCCTGTTCCTCCTTACTTCCCTTTTCTCTCTCCCCCGCAGTCGTACACCTATGCTATCCCAAACCCAAACAGGTCAAGGCTACGACTGACAGAACGCCGGAATCTACCTCATGAAACTCAGGATTTAAGTGACGAGGAAGAAGAAGTTGAAGATGAGGTGCCATCTCAAAGAAATTCCACTGCTCAAGATAGGACCAACTAAGCGTCAGTGATCAGCTGCTCCGCATCAGAGAGCGTGCTCAGGATTTTTATATACCCATTGGGAAGACGGCAACCGCCCATGAGGAACGAGCAGATGTCGGTTGATTTGCCCAATAGTGTTGCTTTGAGTTACTCAGTTTTTCACCCCTCGATCTTAGGCAAATCTTGACTCAGCAAGTTCTTCGGAAGCAAGCACGTCACAAGGGAATAATTCCGATAATGAGGGCGAATTAGGCGAAGAGGAAGAGGAAGAGGAAGATGGTGACGATGAAGATGACGACGACGACGAAGATGACGATGAAGATGAAGATGAAAATGAAGACATGGATCAGGGGATGCAAGATTTGGATGATGATGATGGCGACAATGAGCTCGGAGAATCATACGAGGAGACCGGGGAGTATGGTTCCAGCTTCATTGTGGATGCTCGCGAACTCCCCTCACCCTCATGAAATTATACTAGGCTATATTCCCCGGTAATTTAATTGCCAAGTAAAAAAGCCCACAATGCATCTGGTTGCTTAAAATCATGGTGCAGCATGCTGACCAACCAACGATCTTCTTGGATGCCCTTCAGGGTAGCCCTGGACGGAGAGTTCGGGGGATAGAACTGTGCCCATTGGGACCACACGGAGAATGCCTCATCCTGTCGCAATGTAGGTTCACTCTTGAGAAGGAAGCGGTATATGGACCGAATAAGCGTCGCACCTTCCAGGAGAGGAATGATTCCTGCTCAATCACCGTCGGTTGTGCTATCTCTTGACCGGGAAAGACGCCCCATGTAACTGCGTGCCGTGTCCCCGCCTCAGCATTGCTGATGAAACCCCCCTGCGAAGCTTCAATAAATTGCCAATCTTTGGCAAGCCTTGTAACGACTCACGCTTGAATTACTCGCATAGTAAGTAATGGCGCCATTCCCGTGTCGGACCACCCGTGCTGTCAGACTCTGCAATGAAGTTGAAGTACAAAAAAATTCGACGAAGGATTTTTGAAACACATAGCCTTCTCCAGGACCCCAACCGAACACAAGATCATCAGAACGTGCGGCATCCACCGCCGGTTGGGAGGCAATTGTCCAGCAGTCATTCGCAGTTAAACGAAGCAAATACGGCAGGATGATTGTAGTCTCCTTCGAGAGGGCTTCGAGAGAAAACGGCGTACAGGGGATTTTTGATTCCAGATACGATAGGAACAAGTTTTGCACGTCCTGCACTGTTGAGGGAGAGCCCCATAATGCAATGCCCTCCGCCGGCTTTGGGACACATGTGTGCGGAGTGAATACAGGTGATAGAGGGAGTGGACAGTCACTCACGGTAACCCCAATGCCGCCGCCGTCCCACGGATCTAATGCGCCATAGGCTGGGCTCGTATAATCCCCAAATCGACCGTTCGGGAAATCGTCTTTGAGCGGGTCCAACTGGAAGCCATCGATCGAATGAGTCGGGGTTGTGGGTCTTTGTATCAGGTGACTGGCTTCAGATGCCGTTATCAGCAGTTCAGGAGGAAGATGAGAGTCCTCTGAATGGAACGGGGATTCCTGAAAGAGCGGTCGCAGAGACCTCAGCATTAAAAATGTAACAACAGCTTACTAAAATGATTTTATTTGAGTTTGAGACGGTTTTTTGGGACCATCCAAGTTCTTCCAGCACCCGACGTACACTCTTCTCTAAGTTGAACGTACAAAAATGTATTCCTCGCGCTCCACAGTCCAAAGTTAATCTTTGGCAGATGGTTTTCGCTAGCTGGATCCCAAAGTCTTTTACTTTTTGATCGTCGGTCTTGATGAGAATTTGGTGAATTGAAAGCAGTTGGAATCAAATATTCGGCATGACTCACCTTAATGTGTTCGATGGCGTCGCGCATGCTATCCGGCACCTTGGCCTTGCATAGTTTCGTCATTCGAATGAAAGATGCATGGCTTTGTATAGGAGCGACGGCAGGAATGATGGGTACCGAAATGCCTCCACGATTTTTTTAATTGAATGCAAACACTGATATAGAGTAAGGATGGCATTACCAGCGTCCTCGATCTTTTTCTTCCAATGGATGTACTGGTCAATATCATAGAAAACTTGAGTAACGATGAATTCGGCACCAGCGTCGATTTTTGCTTTTAGGTGCTTAACCTCTTCATCCAGAGTCAAAGAGTGATCATGGCCATCAGGGTACCCTACGAGGCCACGTGAGAAAACGGCGTCCTCTCCAAGTAGATAACATCACCTGCAACACCAACGCAAAAATGGGACGCATAATCATTGTGGGTTTTGATATAGCGAACTAGATCGATGGCATGGACGAAGCCTGGATCAGCGGGAATCCAATATTCCGAACCGCGGGGAGGGTCTGAGTGCACCTTGTCAGCTCAACCGAATAGTGCGATGGGAACCAGACAGACCCCCGCGCAAAGCCAAAATGTTCTTTATGCCTCGTTCTTTGGCACTCTATCACAGATCGGATCAGTCATTCATGCGTGATCTGTCTTTGTGTCCTACTCTAAGTGTGGCTTCCACGGTCCCTTTTTCCATATTTGTACATGTTAAGTGTAAGATGGCGTTCAGGTTGTGTTCGCTTTGACACAACCCGGCGAGGTCCAAACTCCGATTTCTAGTAGAGCCACCAGCACCCCAGGTTACAGTAATGGCAAGAGGACCTAGCTGGGCCAGCCGGCCAACTCTGCTCAATAAATTCTCAAAACCCTGATGATTGGACCGGGATGAGCGATCAGCAGAGCAAGAAGCTCAAAGGAAATTGCCTGGTCTGTCCGTGGAGGAAAGCATTCAAAAACAAAAAAGGGACGTAGTTCCGACCATTGTGCTATGGCTTCCGAAAAACGCATTGTGGCTGCCCTCAGAGACTGGCGGAGATGTCTGAGCGATATTAGCGATATTCAAAGGCTCCCGCGTTAAGATGCGTCAAGGTGGCTGTGCTATGGGGACGATTGAATGCTGACACCTGCTTACTTGTTGCAATTTGAACAATCGTGTTGTCATCCCTGTATCAGTTGCGGCCTAATACTCATCCTCAGTGCTGCAATTGTGTATCCACCTCCGTTTCATATGCATAAGAGTCACGTCTTACCTGTACGCAGACTCATTGTGAACTCCCCTATAAAGAACGGAGGTGACCAAGGGAATCTGATTGTTCATTCCGAGACAAAATTACACATGGGTTTATTTGTGGCAACATGACGAGAAAGACTTCGCATTGATCAAACAGCGAGTAAACCGAATGCACGACACGTCTTGAGGGCTAGAGGGGAGCGGCAGGCTGCGGTACTAGGGACTAAGACGCCCTGCGTGCCAACTCATCGTTGGTTAAGTCGACCACGAAAAAACCAGTAGTGAATCCTTTTGGGGGTTCGATGATTTTAGTAGGTCGGGAGGGATTCTTCGCTGTTGTGCCAAACGGCCGTAATGGGCGTGATGAAGGGAAATGTGGTCGGTGACGAGACGATGTCTGGGGATTGAATGCTCGAACACCCGTGGCTGCGGGGTTGAGAGGGGATAAAGGAGTCATGGTCAAGGTGGAATCTAAAAGACTGAGGGGTGAGCACGTTGTTGCGCGAGACAAAACGCGTAAACTTGCTCATTGCGTTTGATTGGGGTACCCGTGTGGAATGTGGGAGTCGATGCTGGGCGGGGAAATTTAAGGCTTGTTTTGCCTGAACGAGATAGATATGCGGGGAGGAGTGTAGATACTCGTGTCTTCGTGTTTTGTCCTTTCCTCCCTCTTGCGAAACTCCAGTTACATATACGATGGAGCACTTCCCCAGCCAGTTGCAAATTCCAATTTAATCAGTTTTCTTTGGGGAGGAGTTTCAGCTGACGTAAATCCCTTTATCTCCAGTGGTGCATCGCCATTCACGTGATCCGAAAACCATCGAACTTCATCAACGATCTAGTTAAGCTATCTATATGGGTCAAATACACCAGAAGTACTTGTCCGATGTCCGTGTCTTTGGTTGTTCCAAGTGCCACACCCATCTTGCTACTGTTTCCAGCGTCCTCTCCAGGGTGCGTCGCTCCAATGAATAATGCCTTTCATCTAACATGCATTGTCCAGGGCAGGCCTTCACCGGGCAGCATGGCAGAGCTTACTTGTTCGATATGGTGTAGGTTGGATGTGTCTTATCCGATTCAGTGCTAGCTTATCATTTCGTTCTTGACAAGGGTGAACGTTGAGCAGGGCGATCCTTCCGAACGTCATATGACAACGGGCCTTCACACCGTCCGTGATGTATTCTGTATCAAGTGCGGCACAACTGTTGGCTGGAAATACGTTCGTGAGTAAACGCAGCCTTCAATTCCCTTTCTCACCTTCCAACTCTTCGCAGGACAAAGCCCATGTGGAGAGCCAGAAGTACAAAGAAGACAAGTATATCCTCGAGCGTGCTTTAATTTGCGACGTGGAGGATTAGGCTGTCTTCACCCACGCCAACCATTTTTCGCCCTTGTATCATTCCAGACCTTGGCATACTTTGTGCGACCCCCACCCGGCATCCTGAAACATTTACGCGCGCTTGTGACTTCCGAAATGAGTTGCTTGATGCTCAGGCCTAATTGCCACGTTCAATATGATGCATGCAGACACACACTCAGCTGCAGGGTCTTGCCAGCTGTTTCTGGAGATGTGATGAAGACGGCGACTGAGATATCAACGCCCAAGCCTCCAGTTTATGAGCGTTTCGCAAATCAACTTGTACGCATGTGAATGCAGTTTGTGTGCCCGAAATGGGGAAGACAACCCTGACAGGCGCAGAACTTCCGAATTGAGTATCACCTGGTAATAAGAAACAAGGCCATCGTAATACCAACAAGAGTAAATCTAACGCAAACATAACCACGCGATTGGAAGGGAATTATGGTGACGCGATGGAAGGAAATGGGTGGTACGCGTTGGTTAGCCCGATGGATAGGTATCTGACACGCGGTAGGAAATGATGGGGTGTTCACAATGCACGATCCGACTATTTGGCTGGAGAGAGGTTGGGGCTACGACCAGGGTCCTGCGCCGCAAGGTGAACGTACAGGATCGTAGTTGCCGAAAGGTCATGAGCTTCACCTATCGCAAAGACCGAATTGTTTACTTTGCAACACAAAAAGGGATTCGATCCAGGCATAGTGAACCGAGCGATACGACATGACTGTGATGGGCAGACGATCAGTATGCGAGTACGATACTATGGCGGGCGCGATATGCGGTTGGTGCAACGTTCTCGCCGTCCAGCCCGGGACGATCCAGGTGCGGCAGTTGAAGCTCGCGGGGATTTTTAAGCCGTAACCCCGAACGGACATAGCGGACGGTTCATGTTATTTCTTGAGACCCCAGTACCGGCGCGTGTTTTAAAGGCATTTGACCAGTGAAGATCAATTCTTCAACTCAACACAGGTCGCAACCTAATTGGCTTCTTGTTCTTGCTCGATCTCTTGTTTTTCCAATGTTTTTCGTGCTCAGTGCCATCACGTGCTCCACGACCTTGAATTTAGGCACTCGGCACTGGCTGGCCTCCACCGCGATTTGGCACAGATATCGACCTCGAGTGCGTTACTGCATATTTGGTCCACTGTATGGAGACAACGAAAATACAACGGTCACCTCGACGGCTCGTAGGTGACGAGATGTCTCTTGATGCAAAACGGAACAACACTACCCCGTGGGCTTCCCTTGGGACTTCCATCTGGACATTATGGCGGAATGCGAAGTTTTCAAACTCAAGTTCAAGTGCCACTGGTAAGCTCATGAAAAATATATGCATTTACTGATCATAATGTTACCCAGTCATAAAATCACCTAGCCTATCGGCCACCGAATCTTCTCTTGTCGCCCCCCGTACTCCTACGTTGTCGTTTCGTACGTCACCTTGGTTAGTGCTTGGGTCTTACTCATATCTCGGTTTCTTTAGCACCCAGCGATCCACGACTAGGGGACACGACCCCCAAATTGAACTCTGTAATCCGTCCGAGGAATTATGGTCGCACGCAAGTGATGGGTTATCCCGGGCTTAGAAAGCCGATATCGTTTCATGGAGCAACTAAGAAGCGCAGAAGACACATTCATCATTCAGTAGTGAGCGTACACGATTTTCATTGCAACAGCTCCAACTTATGGCCCTTAAGCACCGAGCAAGCGTGAAAGAGAATATACTCAATGAGTTGTATGCACTGAAAATTAGCCCATTTAATAGAGCCAGAGAGCAAGAATATCAAGGTGCGAAAATACACGCACATAGTGCCTTTCCAGTGGGTATTTACCTTTTAGTTTTAGATTTCAGACAGTACAATCAACAAATAGACAAATTAGAGCGCGCTGACATCCTATCAAGTGAGTGGCTTGTGGTGTATTCGCGCATAGCGGAGCTCAAACTCCTTAGAGCATTCCTCGAGTTCCACAACGCATCACCCCCCAGTATGTTTTTCGGTATTGCCGAGCGACTGTGGCGTCTCACCCATATAAAGCTTGTCCCAGCCCATAGTTCCCCTTCTGAGTATTTGACGAATGCCAATTTCGTTCATAAGAAGTTAATGGTGGCAAGAGAGGCCATGTCATGGTAGGCCTTGCATTTCAAATATTATTGTCCAGGTAATGGCATTTTGCGCACCTCAGTCATCGCCCAGGGCCCCCACTTCCAGCTCTAGAGCAACTACGATTATACGATCTGGAGAGAGACGCTTCAATCGAACTGCGAATCCGACGGAGAAAAAGAAAAGTTGTTCTATCGCCTGTAGCCTTCGATACTCTTGCTTATCTCTACGTTGCTCAGCTCCCCAGGTCACTTCCAGTGGATGCGCAAGCATCCGTGGATAAAATGCTTCAACAAAAGCAAGGCCTGGTATCTTCCTGTGGGCGAGAGCAAGTTCACCTGGAGGACGTGTTACGGCTGACTCCTGGTCAATGGCTTAATGATGAAATAATAAATTTCTATGGAGCTATGGTGATGGAACGGGCCGAGCGTTGGCATCGTGGGGATTTCAGCGATATCGGATTTTCTCCTTCCAACTCAAATCCACACGTTGATTGGGACATAAACAGGAAAAGGCAGCATGACGATCCATTGCAAGTTCATTACTTCAACACCTTCTTCTACTCGAAGTTATCCAGCTCTGGATACGAGAAGGCGAGGTTGAACAAATGGACGAAGAAGGTTTGGCGGTGCCAACTAATTTTATTCCAGCAAGCTCTGAACAATTTGTGCAGGTGGATATCTTCGCCAAAGATGCGTTACTGATCCCCATAAATCTTGGGAATTCACATTGGACCTTCGCTTGCATCAATCTTCGCCGAAAACGTATCGAGTACTTTGATAGTTTAGGGCGGTGTCGATCCTCAGTGTACGAGGTATGCCACACCATTTCTCGCGTTCCATGAACAAAGACCTCATACCAAATTATAGATTCTAAGAGACTATCTTGACAAGGAGCATATCGATAAAAAAAAGATCGGATTTTCATTCGATGGGTGGCGAGATTATTTTTCGACCGTGCGTCCGTTGGACCGTATTGCTTTGGCTTGAGACTAACAACCGATATATCAGGATACCCCCCAGCAAGAGAACGCGTTCGACTGTGGAGTGTTTATGTGCCAATTCATGGAAGCAGCAAGTAGGGGGGAAGAAGTAGAGGACTTTGCTTTCCGTCAAGAAAATATGCCCTATTTGAGGCGAAGGATGCTGTGGGAAATTCGGCAAAGCCGCCTCATCAGCTGGAAGGTCTGAGGGGGGTACGATTGGTTTCTTTCAATCATTATTTGGATATGGTTCTCACTCATTTTGACGCCATACAGTTACCAGTCGATGAAGTGATCATCACACGACGCCCTTTATTCCGCAACTGTCTATTACGACAGGCTAGTGCCTGAGCTGACTTTGAGACGTCTGGTTGCTTCCTCTTGGTCGGGATAGAGTGCGGCAGTTGTTTTGTTAGCCTCTGAATATTAGTGCATATCATGTCGAGTCCGCGGTTTGCGTTACCTTGGAGGAGTACAATGGAGCAGCGTGGCCAAGAGTTCCGGCAGGGTGAACCTTCTATCTATAGAGGCTGGTATCCTGAGCGTTATATTCATGGGCACTTGGTGGGCACGCAGCTAGGAGATTCATGCTAATTGCTACTAACGTACAGATGAATATATGGCAAGTGAACGTGTTATTTTTTGATGATGGATGGATGGATGTATTCATTTTAAAGTACGTATCTGTGCCTATCGGCATATGCCGTACTATAATGACGCGGGTGAAAAATGTTTGGATAGTAGTATGGAGAGAAGTTAAGTGTCAATGGGTGGATGAGACATCGAGTATCAGGTGGTATGGAGGGTAAAGCGGAGTAAGGAATAACACATAAGGACGTGCGTCCCCTGCACTGGAGAATAGCAACAAATGGTGTCGAAAGCATAGTGAAGAAATAGTGCATAGAAGAGACACGCGACCCCCAGTGCGGGGGGCGCGCGGTTTGCTGCTGTAAGCCCAGAAAGGTGACAAAGAAAGTGGGGTGTGTGGGCGCAGTTCTTGTGGGTGAATTGGGTGAAGGCTCCGTGCATCTCTCCAGCCAGTGCGGCTCTGGGCTTACGGGGTTGCGGTTGATTGGCATTACCACGGTGGCCACGTCATCCTCCCTTTAGATGTTAGAGGCCTAATTGGTTTTAAACAGGGGCAACCGCGTGAAGGTTTAGGGTGTTCGCTATGGTAGCAGAACTATCACATTCATCGTCGAGGCCCGTTATTTTTTGATGCTGTCACAAATAATACTGTCACCACGTCACCTGATCGCTGCTGACGTTCGCGCCGAGACACACCAATGGCTGAATACGATTTTGCCGAAATGGCGGGCAGAAAACGTCCACACCCTCAACTTTTCGAGGAGTACAGGTAAGCTCGTGCCTCCTGGATCTCCGGAACGATCTATCACGTATCTACCAAACAGCCTCCTTCCTTCTAATGACCGAAACGAGTGGTACTTTCCGAAGGCCAGAACAGCGGTTGATTTACAAGCATCTTCAGATGACGGACCACTGACAACATCTCAAGCCGAGATAAGTAGAGGGAACTGGGGAAACAAGTTGAAGTCAGATGCTCGTTGGCTCAAACGATTGAAAATAGTCAGATGGGGGCCACAGCGATCCGAGTGGGATGTAAGTTGATCATCATGGTGTTCGTTAATTCGCATTCACCCAACGACTAGTCCGAAGAACGGGCCCGCAAACGGTTGCGTCAGGTTATGCCTGAGTCTCAATCTCCATCGCCGGAGCACAAGTCTTTGCCTCATTTACGATCCCAGACACCCCCTCTAACAGCGTCACATGTCTTGTCTCTTTCTGTTCACCGCGACTTCACGTCATTCGTTCTTGATCCTGCTATTCAACACACATTCACGTCTGACAATTTTGACGAGCTGAGTAGCACGGCAACCGAGCTTATTGCCGGTGAGGCAGGGCTTCGGAAGGCGTTTGGGGGTTTGTGGCGTATCTTGGAGGGGGACATATATCGGAATGAGATTGTTCACACAGATGAAGATAACGGTCGGTCCCCGGGGCCCGAAGATGACGACAATGAGGAAAGCAGACGGATTACCCACCTTCCGCCCCTGCACAGACTTTTCGTCACACCGTCTGATATACCATTGGGACCCGAGCCGCGCACACTCCTCTCGCCGGCCAGTCAGCTGGAAAGTCTCGAATGGGCCATAGGCGTGCTGAGAGAGCTTGCTGATGACGGGAAAGAATACACCAGTAGATTAGAGGAGATCCGGGATGGGCTTGGGCAGTCTAGGGCAGTAAGGGGTGCAGTTTGGCGAGAATGTCGAATTGAAGCTGTGGACGAAATGAGTGGGCAAGTTTTCTAAGCGTCACAATTACATCGTCTCATTCACTATCCGTGTTGTACCAATATTAGCATTGGTCTCTTCATAAATCCACTAATCTCTCTTGTTGATCTACTCTTTCGTAGGCATCCTCATCTTTGTCTGGTTTGTTTGTAGGTTCCCAACCCATCCTTGCCACAAGGTACTCCTGCCCAACGATCTCCACCCCCAGTCGAAGTGTTTCAGCCAATTGGTCTTCAACCCAATCGTGCTCGTCCCACAGATCCAACCACTTGATGGGGATTGGTTGAGTAATTGTGCGAACTTGAAGTGAATGGGAAATATCTCGGATGGAGAGATGGAACTGTACTTGGCTTTCCGACTTGGACGGACCTTTAGGGTTTGCAGCAATTGACAGCCCAGAGGGCACAGGGGCAATGAAAGGTTGAATTCGGAGATATACTGTAGAGTGAACGGTTGGATTTTCTGATGACAGGTGGGATTTCACAACTTGAGGTGAACTCATGTGTGTCTGAACAAGTTCAGCTATGTTTGCCTGGGAATATTGAAAAGGTATCCAAGAGAAAAAAAAGGTATTACTAACCTCAGCCAATTTGATGGCGATGTCAAGACTGTCGGCAGCGTTAAGTTCCCGACGTGTCGACTCAGATTTTGGTCTGGATTCGTTCCCTCTATTCACCACGAGGTCGCCGCCCTCCACTTGCTCTAGGATCTAACGGATAATCGTGCACAGAGCTAAGCAGCATGGAGATGAGACCATACCCTCGCTAGAGCTCGATAAACCAATGTTTCAACGCCATCGTACCCTTCCAAGTCGTGACTTAGCCATACATGAATCACTTCATGTTCAGCGATAGGTGGAGCTACAACACTAAGCAGGTCAGATAGAGTGGACAAGGAGGCGGTCTTTATATCTTGGCCTGGAATAACTTCAACGGGGCTAACATCTACAATTTATAATTTTTGCATACCTAGTTTCTCCAAATGCCCACTTTTAACATATTCAAATAGTCCTTCTCGCCAATGTCGGGGTTGTTGCGGTCGGTGAACGCTAGGAATGCTTTTTACTCCTTCATCTACTACAGACTTTGCTTGCTGAAGAGCAGCAGAGGCACCGGACCAGACCGAGGAGCCCCAACTCCATCCGCCGGTGCTTTCAGGCTTGCTGGGCTCAGGAGTTTGCAGAGAGGATGCATTTGAGTCAGCAGACTTCGCTCTCAGTGTTGGCAGAGAGACTCTTTCAGTCGCCCTCGATGCCGGCCTGGTAGGTGGAGTTGAAACGAGTTTTGACTTGGGTGGGTCGACTCTAGTGATCTGATCCAGGAACTCAATAGCTTGTAAAGCATCACCCTGTGACGTCACCGAAACGCTGCTAGTTGGAGGGATTGGAAGCTGGTCAATGTCCTTTAGGAGCGCCTCCGCTTCTTGCTGCGCTGTAGATGACATGGAAGAATGAGGACTAGGGGTGCTTTCGGCTGCCCGCGGCACCACGGGACTTAATCATAAGACAGTAAATTGGATTTACAGATAAAGCAGATATTCTGGTAAGATTATGTAATGCGGTCTGCCAATCAGCAATGCCATATTACAATATCATAAATATAGGTATCGTTTGTCCAAGTCACGTGGACATTCGGAGTGTCAGCATACGTGACTCGGGAGTTCGGAGTTGACCGTGCATCAACCTGCATCAACTCAAGCACCAAGTACTGTTTGTAAGCGGCAAGAGTGTTTGGTGCAGCAATTCTGTTGTGATTTATTATGCCATCATCAGGTAGCCGTGCACTATGTCTGTCAAGTCTGATATCAATAAAGCCGGCTGGGAGCAGGGTGAATTCCCCATTCTCTGTGAAACATGTGAGCGAGTCTTTACCTGCTACACGCTTATTTATCCTGACAATGATGAAGGTCTAGGGGACAATGCCTTCGTTCGGATGGTAAATGCTGCTGCAACTGGCCTCCTCCCTCGTTTATGGCTGACTCGAAGTACAGTCTAAACAAGAGTTTGGACGAAGTTGCGGGACGTGTGCACGTCCTTTCACCATTTTTCGTTGGAATCCCGGCTCCGGTATGCGTTATAAGATCACGGTGATCTGTCAGACATGTGCAAAAAGCAAGAATGTCTGTCAAACATGCTTATTGGACCTCGAATATAATCTGCCCACCCAGGTTCGAGATACCGCGCTGGCGATCAGAAGCGGAGCTCCAAGTAGCGATATCAACAGGGAGTATTTCGCACAGAATATCGAATCTAAAGTATGTTTCCTGGTCTATTGTTGGCATACGCCACCGTTTAACATCGCCCATGAGATGGAGGATAACAACAACATTGTTGACGCGGCACGTTCGACTTCTGCGGCGAAAGAGATGCTTAAGCAATTAGCTCGCACAGATCCTTATTACAAGCGGAATCGACCTCATATTTGCTCTTTCTTTGTGAAGGGCGAATGCAATCGTGGAGCGGAATGCCCTTACAGGCACGTTAAGCAAACAACACTAGTTTTTGTTCTCATGGTTCCCTGGGTAGACATGAGAAGCCTCAACGGGACGAGCTATCGCGTCAGAATGTCCAGGATAGGTATCATGGGCGTAATGATCCCGTAGCACGCAAAATTTTGTCCAGTTTTGCTGCTAAGCAAGGCCTGACACCCCCAGAGGATCCATCAATAGTTCGTCATTCGCGCCGCTGTTTTTTTTTTGGGGACTTGCCCGCTCATTGTGCTCGGCAGACATCACTATTCGTCTCCCCCCTTCCCCCTTCTATCACAGAGCCGTCGTTGCGGGCAGTATTACTCTCGGCAATACCATCCATTTCGCCTGCTGCCATCAAGTCGGTGGTACATGTTGCAAAGAATCGGCAAGTCGTTCCCCGTTCTTTTGGATTTCCTCTCATTCCATTGTCAGATGTGCATTTGTTAATTTTAGCGACAGGGCGACTGCCGAACGAGCAGCGGAGGCATGGGCGTTTGGGGTTGACATTGAAGGTCTGAAGGCAAACGTTCGGTGGGGTCGAGGCAAAGGGCATTCGAGGGGACCTGCATCGGTAACGATGGATTCGGTTCCAATTCCTTAGGCCTCCTATATCTGGGGGTCGGCAATTCAGGTTGACGACTGTTCACCCACCCGTGGCTGTGCTGTCTATTGCGAATAAAGCTGGGAACGGTGGGACATTTGACTCTCTACACAACAAATATAGAACTCAATTGATTGCAAAATAGTGTTCTTGGTGACCTATACCAGTGCACCTTAGGTTTTTTTCGTTTTGAATATGCTTCTTTGTTGAGATATTGCGAGAAATCACAGTGAAAAACATGAAAGATGCCATTGATTTGAAAACGAAACCTACGGATTCCTAGATACATCCAATACAATATATATTCAATTCATCTGTAAAGTCAAGACACTATGAGATGAAGGAGAAATTTGGGCAGCGGGATTTGTGGTTATCGAGTGCATGTGGCAGTTGCCGAAGCCCAAATTCGCGCGCAAAGTGGGCCTTTTTTGCTCTTTCAAGTGCATTCACACACTGGGGTTGGGTACTGATGAGGGATCCCATTGTATCATGGCTTCACAGCGGAACCGGGTCAAAAGGAATGGCCGTTCTCATAATCAAAAAGCTGCATCAATTGTTGACGAATTCATCACAGCAAAGCTTACACCACAAGATCTTGCGGACAGCCCCTATCAGCATGTCAGGATCCAAGAAAGCTCGTAGAAAATTGCTTGCAGATGCTGGAATAGCGAAGGTTGCAGAAAATAGGAGGGAAAGGCAGATAAAGGAAGTTTAAGGAACTCAAATACACTGCTAAAATCGAGGCATTAAAGGCGGTTGAACTCACCAATGACATAGAATGGGCAAGAAATCCAAAGACAACTATCGTGCAGCTGGCAGCCTAAGCCTCAGCTAAATGCATATAGGCTCCAAGATGCGTTGGTTCCTCTCAGCAGTTGCATTCCAAATCAGGATGACAAGGTTAGAGAGCTGGTGCTAGCAATTGAGCGCAGGAGAGGGCGAGAAATGGAGGATGTGGGAGATAGTGAGATGATGACAGCTGATCAGCACAATCCCACAGAGTAATTTTCAAAATAACTGGCCATTTAGATTACTAGAGACCATATATTGGTGTTAATAACATAGAGACTACCCACCTGGTCCCCCATGTTATCCCACTGCTACCCGGACACCTCGCTGAATGTGCTAGGGAGATAAAGCCACCCAACTGCTGCCAACAAACTGGCCGAAAAGCACTCTGGAAATGGGGTCACCCACCCACTGCCAGCCTTGTAACCGCAGATGCCCAAGATAACCTGGATGAGACCACCCACCCCCGCTTTCACTTGCAACTGAGAGTTGTGTGCACATGCAAGTGCCTTTTTTGGATTCACGATGGAGAACGAGCACAAGAGGGAATGGATGCCGCTGGTGAGGGTGCCCAGGATCCCTGCTATGGCCGCTTAGGCATGCGGCATAGAGGGAGGGTTGTGTATCCCAGCCACATCACGGACCCACTATGGCTCACAGACCCGACTCCCTGCAGTGCCGGGCACCCAGGAGAGAGTTTAACCTTAAGATTTTGATGGAGGATGGACAGGAGAGGTGATGGATAAGAGCTGACGAAGGAGCCCTAGGTCCCCTGCTGTGGCCACTTAGGCATGCGGTGCAGAGGGAGGGTGGCGCTCAGCCCGCATCACAGCAACCCTGCTGTCCATGCACCTGGACTCCCCAAGGTGCATGAGGCACTTGGAGGAGAGTTGTTTCTCTCACGCGAACCCCGCACCGCCTGGCCCCAGGCCCAACTATACCACATACCCACCACCCACCCCGAAAATTTTTTCCCTTCCATATTCTTCCCATCCACCCCTGAAGAGGAGCCCAACATCCTAGGCAACGGACCACCATGCGCAGAGGAGGGGGGAGGGGGGTTTTTTGAGGTTTAGCCACTTCAGGGCGAAGTGGCATTAGAGGGAGGGTGGGGAGCAGGGTGCAGACCCTGCTGGATCCCCTGGGACTCTCCCACTATTGCTGCTACCTTGGCACTACCACACCCCTGACCCCGCATACCCAGAGGAGCGCAGCCCGGAGATCAGAGTGCAGGCATGCAGACGATGGCCCAGAGGTCAAGTGCTGCACGACCACCCTCCATACCCGAAGCGGGTGCAGCCCCGAGGCTGGATGCGATCATGGGGACGACACAACTGCAGCTGGGGCATCATGGGATGATGAGGGATGCAGGCTGGAGGTCGCCGAGTCGTGAGCAGACAATGGAGGGTGCTGAGGGACCCAAATTTTTTTCGGGCAAGTCTTAGGGGAGCACCGCATATGTGGCAATGGACGACTAGTTTAATTTTTTTAACTTAACTTTTATTTTTTCACCACTTTTTTAACTTAGAATAGTTTTATACTTCCACCCTTATATTATCCCCTGCTCCCGCTCCCACTCCCACCTCTGCCTTTTTTGTTTTGTTCTAACCACTTGAGGGATGGGTTACCTGGGGACTAGGGCCACTTTGGGGTGAAGTGGCTTAGAGGGAGGGTGATGTCAGGGCACACACCCTGACTAGCCCGGATCTGGACCTGCTTCCACCCACCATGCTTCCCGCATGCACATGCTCTGCACGCTGCATGCTCTGGGCCCGGTTCCTACCCCTTCATGTGACTTCTGGGTATCCCTGGAAGTTTTCCTGATATGGTGGCCACTGTGGGAAGATGAGAAGTTAGCTTCCTTCTCATCTTCTTACCCACAGTAAGTTGTGCCCTGGATAGGGCTGGTTACACCACAGGGCTGTGGACCATAGGGGAGGGTCATGGGGACCCAGGAGTCGTCCCCTGACAGTATTGTTGTCACTAGAGTGTGTGCTGTTATAATTGTGGCATTGCAGCTGGACACTCTGAGCACGATATCACAGTGTCATTAGATATCATGCTCTCAGCTCACATTACGCTTATATACATTCTGAGTGGCACAAAGGAACAAAGGCCAAAGCATTAAAGCAATAAAACTTCCCATAAAAGGGAACAATAACCGCGATGACAAAGGGCATTGGAATGCCACTTCAACACTTCCCCTCATTCCAATGACCTTACATTCCTCCAATTCTCTTGGCAGGACATGTCAAAATCTTCATGAGTGCAGAGGCAGAAGTGGTGTCAGGACACAGATAAACATCTAGCAAGCACAGCCAACAGGGTGAGTTACAGAGATCACAGCTAACACGGAAAAAATCTGTGCATCTAATTTTAACGCATATATTGGGCAAAACTCATGTGATTGACAATTCAGGGAAGAAATGAGCACTTGTTATCAGGTCCCAATGGGACTGCCAAAAATGGAAATTGGACATTTCCCTCATCTGTATTGAGTTGGGATGCCCATGATTTAGTGAGGTTGCAGGCAAACACCCGGCAGGACCTTATGATCACAACAACATCAGCAAAGTCAGGTCACAGACTCTCACAGGTCGCTGATTGCACTATGCAAGTTACTACGCTCACAACCTCTTATGACTGTCTCAACCTAGATTGTTACAGGAATGGGTTCCAGGGAACCCAACCTGAGCCATTCTGCTCATGGGTGGAGGTGGCTGCATAGCTGTTGGGAGGAGAGCAGGAGAAGATCTGAGGCCAGGTGCTAGTGGTAACTTGGCACTCTGAGGAGCATACTGGTAGTGAGTGTGATGACCTGCTAACGGTAACTTGGCACTCTGAGGAGTGTACTGGTAGCGGGTATAATGGGGGCTCCTTGAGGGAGCCACCTGTCAGGGTACCGAGCTGCTCAGACTCTAAGTCGAGGGATCCTGAGCCTTTGCTGGAGCTGAGGCCAAGGGGGACAGGGTCAGTCTCAATGGGGGAACCCAGCAAAGTGGATTGTGATAGGGATTCCAGCTGAGCAGTGAGGGGAAGTGAGGACATATCATTTGTATATACTATGTACAACATACCTGAGCAGCAAGGGGAAAGTGGGGCCATGTTAGAACTGGGTGAGGGTGGACGATTCCGGAGGGGAACCGGAGACTTAGCAAGGAGGGACCTTGGCCTCAGCGACTCAAGCGGAGCGCTGTGCCATTGCTGTTTGTCCATTTGGTCCTTAATTTCATAGGGGGTGAGCAGGAAGTCTCTAGGGGGCATTTCAGGTCAATTTTAGACTAAGGACTAAAATGAGTATGTACAAGTGCTGATATATATAATGGAGGAGGCGAAAGCACAGGGAACAAAGGGGGTCTGAATCGGAACAAAGACGTTGAAAGAGGGCTCGCAGCTCTCTATGCCGACACAGCTTGTGGGGCCAAACTCTCCAAAATCCTACTTTCTTGACTAAACTCGCTATTCTCTCGATCCTTAACTCCATGGTGGGTTCTCCGGGATTTCCACAAGGTCCGGGCTCAGTGTCCACTACTCACTCGTTGTGAGCTAGATCACTGCCCTTATTCCTACTGTTGGAATTCCACACACTCACACCCTCTCTAGCGCGTCCTAGCACCTTAGAGAAAATTGGGGGAGGGGAGAACTTCTATTCCAGAATCCGGTATGTACAGGATATAAGGAACAATTATTTTTAGAATAATTGATGGGAAATATTGGTACCATATGGCACCTGCATACCTTATTAGGCGAAGTAATAAAAAAGGGTGACAGTATCAATAAAAGAATATTGATCAATAACTGAAATGATGCAAAAATATGAAAATATAAGAAAATAAGCGATATCTCAACGGATTTACGGAATTAAAGGCCAAAATTGGAAATGAAGCCGGAGATAACTCTCACGCAGCCAATGAGCATTTTTACCAATTTATTAGACGCTGTGGGAATGAGTGAGGCTGGAATTCTGGGTTGCCACTTGAGATTCCCACACCCGCACATGCCCGTGACCTGCTGTGCCTAACTTCTCCAACACGGAACTCCGTCAAATCTCCACCGATTGAGACGTTCTTGGTATCGTCGGAATCGTACGAATTAGCACTATTTTTAGATACCAATTCCGTACCGAGTTGTCGCATGAATAAAAGGGGTTTTCTAATCGTGGAAATGGGTATCTGAGCCGGCGCTGCGTGTGGGCGATTATCCCACCTACAACGTCTGAACGGGAACAAAGGGATGACAGAAGCGGAGCGGTACCGAAGGTCATAGGGCAGAACCTGTGGTACGTCCGAAAGGAGGTAAGGAGGGCGAAGCCCAGAGGGGCAGGAGGATGAGGGGAAGTGGGGATGATGACTAACTGGCTAGAATGGGAAGAAGCAGCAGTCCAAATAGGGATGAGGGGAAAACGCGAGAGATACATTGCAAGCAGCGAAAGTGCTGAAGATGATCCGTGGAGCTTGGAGGTTGTGGAGGTTATGGAGGTTACAGAGGTGGGGTTGAAAGTCCGAGGAATATTGGCAATGGTGTTTATGTAGTATGAGGTCACCAATGCAATGGACTAAGGCCAAGGTGGAGTCAAAGTCTGAGGTAGGAGCTATGACAGAGGCTCGGAGCAAAGGTACAAGCAGTGTCTGAGTACGAGGTATGGGACAGTGGCGGAAGGTCATAACTTGGTGGGAGGTCGGTGGAAGAGGGCCAGAGGGAAGAGAGAGGAAAGAGGAAGGAGGAAAGGTGTGGAGGAGAGGAAAGGTGTGGAGGAGAGGAAAGGTGTGGAGGAGAGGAAAGGTGTGGAGGAGAGGAAAGGTGTGGAGGAGAGGAAAGGTGTGGAGGAGAGGAAAGGTGTGGAGGAGAGGAAAGGTGTGGAGGAGAGGAAAGGTGTGGAGGAGAGGAAAGGTGTGGAGGAGAGGAAAGGTGTGGAGGAGAGGAAAGGTGTCAGGTCCAAAGGTGAGTATCGGAGCAGACGGGAGAAGAGTAGGAGGATGACGGAAGGGTGGAGGTGTTGTGAGGAGGAAGCGGAGGAGTGGGAGGAGGAGTAGGAGGAGGGTGGTGAGAGGAGTGGTGTTCGGTCCGAGGTGAGTATCGGAGCGGACGGAGATAGGATAGGAGAGGGACGGAGGAGTGGAGGTGGCATGGGAGGTGAGAGGAGGTGTGGTGCCAGGACCGAAGGTGAATATCGGAATGGACAGTGGTAGGGTAGGACTCTGGAGGTGGTTAAGAAGGAGGTCCAGGAGTCGGTTTGGGATCGGGTATGCACGGATATGACAGGCCACTCTACAGGAGGAAATATAACAAATGTCTGTGCCAGTCTGGGGCAAGTGTGTCATCAGTTGTGTGTAAGCAGTCCAGACTTAACTGGGCTGTACTCTGACATCACCCCCTCCTTATGCCACTATGTCTTGGAGTGGCTGAGTTTGCATGTGGGGCAGGAGCGGAAGGGTGGTGCTGATGGAATTCTGTGATGAGGTCTGGTGCATTTTGGGTATCATGGTCAGGTATCCAGCTATTTTCGGAACTGGGGTAGCCCTTCCACTGGATGAGGTAATGGAGTTGGTGACGGATATACTTAGAGTCGAGGATTTTCTCCACTTCATACTCTTCACTCCCATCAATGATGGTGGGACTCGGTTCTGGGTGTGCAGGGCATCCTGCTATCTCATCTGGTTGGTACTTACGAACATCTGAGATTGACACAATGGGGTGCATTTGGTATCCCTTGGGGAGCTGGAGTTTCAGTGCAGTTTGTGAGACTATCTTCAGGATCTTGAAGGGGCCTAACCATTTGTGGTCTAGTTTCTTGGTCGGCCGATTGGTTGGGTAGTTATGTGCACTGAGCCACACTTTCTCTCCTTCATGGTATTCAGGTGCTTCACCTCGTTTCCTATCATAGTACTTCGACATCTCCTTGGCTGCATGTGCTAGGGCTGCCTTTGCCTCCTGTTGCATTTGTGCCATCCATGATGCAAAGTCTCCAGCTGCCTCCACCATTGAAGTCTTGGGGGGTTCTATCCCCATGCATGGGTGTTGACCTGTGTCAAGCTCAAATGGTGTGTGGCGAGTGGCCAAGTGGATGCGGTTGTTGTAGCTAAACTCAGCGATAGGTAGCCAGTCTGCCCAGTCATCCTGTCTGTGGTTCACAAAGACCTGGAGGTAGGTTTCAATCTCTTGGTTGACTCATTCTGTTTGCCCATCTGTTTGGGGGTGGTAGGCAGTGGATGGAGTGGGTTTAATACCTAGGAGTTTGCTTAACTCCTGAGAGAACTTAGAGATGAAAGTTGTTCCTCTGTTGCTGGTGGCTTCATCTGGGAGGCCATGGTGTTGCCAGACATGCTTGAGGAAAAGGCGGGCTACACCTGCAGAGTCCATCTGAGTAGTGGTGGGTGTTGTAACTCAGGTTATGGCACCTCTGAGGATGACTTTAGTGTTTATACAAGTAGTAGAAACAGTAAAGTCCGACTCAGTAGTCATGTGACTCATATGGAGTGAGATTGAATAGAAAGAAAAGGATAACTTCAACAGTGGGTATGGCATGTATCCTTTTGGACAGACAATCAACCGCTACCATGATTGCGTCAAACCCTCATGATAAGGGGAGCTCTCCTATGACATCTATGGAGACAACCTGCCATCGCTGATCTGGTACCTTGTTTGGCTAAGCTTCCCAGTCTTTTGAGCAGGGAAGGATTTCACTCACCTGTTGGCAAGTGTCACATCCAGATATGTACTTGGCAACATAACGAGAGAGCCCCAGCCACCAGTAGTTCCAAGATACAAGCTCTAATGTCTTCCATCGGCCAGGGTGTCCAGCTACTGGGGTGTCATGGTGGGCATGAACTATGTCATGGTGGAGAAGAGGGTCCTGGGGGACATAGATCCTCCCTTGATAGAGCATAAGCCCTTCATGTAGCTCCCACCCCGAAGGCACTTCACATCCAGATTCTAACTCACAGGTTGCACTAGCAACTGAGCCCTCAATGCTCTTGCATTCCCTCATCTGCTGCAGCAGCTCTTCCCCTCCTGCTGGAAGCAAAATAGCTGCCATAGCTTGAATGCGAAAGAGATCGGGGTATAGCAGTGTGACCTTGGAGTTGTCCTCTTCTCCTCATGGGTGGTCTGCTTGTCATGACAGGGCATCTGCTTTCTGCATGAGTCTTCCCAGTCTGTGTGTGAGTGTGAAGTCAAAGCGAGAGAGATGTAGTGACCATTGAGCTTGGCATCGGTTGAGTTTCTGGGCTGACTGGAAATAGGAGAGGTTTCGATGGTCAGTGAAGACTTTGAAAGGTTCTGCTGCTCCTTCCAGGAAATGCCTCCACTTGTCCAAAGCACAGACTATCACAAGCATCTCTTTGTCATGGATCTGATAGTTCTGCTCAATATCATTCAGGCTTCATAGTTTTGCATCCTATTTTATATATTATTAATGCAAGTATTGGTTTTTTTTTTAAAATTTCTTTTGACATCTGTGAGGTGCTGGAAGACGTTTCCCATGCACAGACCATGTGCAGAGCCAACACTACATTCATATCTATGTCAGTTCTGCTTCATTTCTCTTTGGGTTTTTTTCAATGGGTGCATGCAACGCCCCCTACAATCTGTATTATTACCCAAACTTGATATTCTGTGATCCTGAGGGTGCCAAGTGAAATTTAATGGAATAATTTATCATATCTCGCTTGCTACTGAATCAAATGCTCTGTAAATTTGCACGCTATCTTATATATTATCAATGCAAGTATTACATATTTTTACATATTTTTAAAACATCTGTGGGGCAGTTTCCCATGCACAGATCATCTGCAGAGCTGACACTGGATTGGTATCTCTGTCAGTTCTTGACCGTTTCTCATCGGATTTCTTTAAATGGGCCTGTATTAACTCCCTCTCTATTTGGTATTATTAATACAAGTCGTGAATCAGCATGTATGAGGAGGTGGAACGTTTTTTCCACACATAAAGCATGTACATTAGTTTCTCTGTCAATATTCATTTGTCTTTCATCGGGTTTCTTTTAATGGGCTTGTAATAACTTTCTCGTCAATTGTTATTATTGGTGCAAGTTGCAAATGAGTGTTCATGAGGCAGTGGGATGGTTTTTCACAATTTTTCACAAAACAAAACATGCACATTTGTATCTCTGTCAACTATCATTCATTTTTCGTCGTCTTTTTTCGTACAGGCCTGTACTGACTCCCCTGTCATTTTATATTATTGGCACACATTGTGAATGAAGGTGTATGAGGCAGTGGGATGGTTTTTCACATTTTTCACACACAAAAGACATGTACATGCATATCTCTGTCAAATCTCATTTGTTTTTCATCAGGATTTTTTTAATGAGCTCATATTAGCGTCCTTTGTATTTTGTATTATTGGCACACATCATCAAACTATGAGGCCATGGACACTGTTTCCCATGGACACAACTCATGCTGGCATGGGCCACCACTCGTATCTCCCTCAGTTTTCAACCGTTTTCCATTGGGTTTTCTGCAACGGGTGCGTCATGGTCACCTCTCCATTTGATATTATTACACCACGACAGGTTATTTAGTGCAATTGTTAACATTGAAACACCTCCCATGGCTCACACAACTGTATTGCTTACATTAATTAAACTGAGTACAACAATGCATTCAAGCTGACTTTATTATATACTAGAGACCTTTAACCCATGGGGTGCTCATTCCTCGCACACCCACATGTTTAGCAGTCTCTAGTTTCTGCAGAGCACTTGGGGCATTGCCCCAAACCCCATTGGGGCTCCATGCAATGTCATCCTTGTTATTATTGTTTGCCATGTGCTAAAGAAATAATAAGATATGTGGTGATGATTTATGCACCAAGGGGCCAGCCCCTTGAACCCCTGCTCCTGCAGAGAGCTATTGGGGCATTGCCCCAAACTCCTGTGGAGAGCCTTGTGCCCCAAACCCCCTTGGATATATTTGATTATTGATTACACCAAGGGGCCAGCCCCTTGAACCCCTGCTCCTGTGGAGGGCCATCAGGGTGTTGCCCCAAACCCCACTCCATTAATCATGCACAGAAATGAGAAAAGCCTTTCTCCCACCATTGACACTGCACCTGATTATAGTGCACCTGCTCAAAGCACTGCCTATTTTCTGGCCATTTCTGCAATTTACTGCCTGTCCAATTATTGTCCTGATCCATTTCCACATTGTAGTGAAATTCCTTTTGTAAGTTCATAAAACAGATTCCCCCATGTTGCCATGAATCTTTTGGATTTTATTTGATATAGATTACCTTGCTTTTATGTTTTTATGTTGTCCCACATTGCTGCAATGTTTTCAGATTTTATTTTGTATAGAACACCTTGGTTTTATTTTTGGATATTTATGTTCCATGGTGCCGTGAATTTTTGAACTTTTTACCTTATATGGAACCTTTTTCCCCCTTTTTTGTTGGTTCTGTTGTTGGAAACTCCGGATTTTATTTTTAATAATTTAATTGTTAATTTGCCTATTTAGTTTACATGCTAATAGCAAAAAATACAAAGAAGAATAAGAAATTATCAGTATTTATTGTACATCCCAATTTCAAAAACACAACACATAACTAATACAACAAAACATTACTATCAACTATCTATCAAAACCATTATCACTATTTATGTTACAGGAACAGGTTCCAGGGAACCCAACCTGAACCATTCTGCTCACAGGCAGAGGTGGCTGTGTAGCCATCAGAGGGAGAGCAGAAGGGGAAGAGTGTCTGAATGTATAACCTGTGGGTTGGCCAATGGTAACTTGGCACTCCTGGGAGCATACTGGCAGTGAGTACAGTGGAGGCTCCTCAAGGGATCCACCAAGTGGTCTGCTAATGGGGACTTGGCACTCCTGGGAGCGTGCTGATAGTGGGTGTGTTGGGAGTGGTTGGCTCCCAGTGACTTGGTGCTCAATGGAGCATACCGGTAGTGTGTAATACTGGGACTCCCAAAGGGAGTCATCCAGTTGGTGGCTATCGGTGACTTGGCACTCATGGGAGCGTACTGGTAGTGGGAGTTGTTGGGGAAAGCAGGCTGGTTGACCAGTGCATGGTAGTGGGTGGCCATGGGAAGTTGGACCCATGGGTGCATGGCCAGGCATCTGTCAGGGCCCGGCCTCGGACTCGGAGGCTCCCTGACCTCAACCCCCATCTAACCTGTCCTCACACTATGCGGGGCATGAGATGAGAAGAAGGGTAAAGGTCTCATCTCCCCGCATGGTTGCTATATAAAGGAATGGGTCACATGCCCACAACTATACAGCTCTTAGAGTTGTGTAGTGTGACCCAGAGGGAACATCCAGGTGGCAGTGCCCAGTAAGTGTGGGAACGTTCTGGGCGAGTTGCTCGCCCAGAACTGTGGCTGTGACCCATGGGAACATTCTGGGCAAGCTGCTCGCTCAGAAAGTTCCCACGCTATCCCGTGCGCGCACGTGTACACAACACACAAAGGCAACAACAAGGCAACAGTCAAAGAATAAAAGGGGGTAAAGTAGGTGGGGAGTCCGGGGCACCCTAAGGCAGGGTGCTGAACCCTGACAGCATCCTGGAACTGCCTGGACCATATCCCTCTCTTAAGGAGGTGGGATAGGCTATAGCTCCTGATAGGGAGCTACTGGATGAATGGGAGTGACTGCTCAACCACCTGGTGGACTGGTGGGAGCAGGCACATCAGCAAAAAATTGTTATGCTCCTGAGTGCTCCGGAGTATCGAGAGCACTGGGAGAATCAGGAGGAGATTGGCCGGTCCAGGAACAGCCCATTTCCTCTGGAGTTGGCTAGGTACTCCAGGGCACTCCCAGGAGGGCCTGGAGCATTGCTTTGTGCACAAACATATCCAGTAAATACAATTTAAATGCTTCAAAGTGTATAGGGGTGAGAAGCTTCTGGGAGCTCCTGGAGCATTTGAAAATGAAAAGGAAAAAAAAAAGAGGGAAGATCCCCCATGAATACCTCCTACCACAAGACTAACACAACAAGACACTGCTTAACATTTAGATCAAACACTATACTATATATCAAGGACACTGAGACTCACCAATACACAATCAAAATTTATGGCCTGATATATGATTAATCTGGCAACTTAATCACTTTCGGGCTGGCAGAATATGGGGGAGGGGGAAATGGGGGAGAATGAGGGGGGGAAATGAGGGGGAAATGAGGGGGAAAATGAGGGGGAGAATGAGGGGGAGAATGAGGGGGAGAATGAGGGGAGAATGAGGGGGAGAATGAGGGGGGGAATGAGGGGGGAATGAGGGGGGGATATAGAGGGAAATGAGGAAATTTTGAAAAATAGGGTCTTCTAAAAAGTTGAAAAAAATAATTAGGGAAAAAATCAAAAAAATTCAGGAACTGTAGTGCCTTTGAAATGCTTTCAGGATATATAATTATTTGCAAAATTGAGGAAGAAATGATGGAGAAAAATGGAAAATACTTTTGGAGACCTGAGAAATAATGAGAACTGAATTGATGGGAAAGTCTGAAAATTGAATAGGGAAGTGAGGGGAAGCCTTGTAGCATTGTTATTTTCTGCTGTTCTAATTTTTCCTGATTGTTCTTGGTCTCACTCCCAGCTGCTACTGGATACTCCTGGATACTCCTGGAAGCTCCTGGGAGGGTCCAGGAGCAGCTAATGGAAAATACTTTTGGAGACCCAAGAACTGAATTGATGGGAAAGTCTGAAAATTGAATAGGAAAGTGAGGGGAAGCCTTGTAGCATTGTTATTTTCTGCTGTTCTGATTTTTCCCGATTCTTCTTGGTCTCATTCCCAGCTGCTCCTCAATACTCCAGGAAGCTCCTGAAAGCTCCTGGGAGGGTCCAGGAGCAGCTGGGAGTGAGACCAAGAACAATCAGGAAAAATCAGAACAGCAGAAAATAACAATGCTTACAAGGCTTCCCCTCACTTTCCTATTCAATTTTCAGACTTTCCCATCAATTCAGTTCTCATTATTTCTCGGGTCTCCGAAAGTATTTTCCATTTTTCTCCATCATTTCTTCCTCAATTTTGCAAATAATTATATGTCCTGAAAGCACTTTAAAGGCACTATAGTTCCTGAATTTTTTTTTTGATTTTTCCCTAAATTTTTTTTTTCAACTTTTTAGAGACCAAAATTTTCCTCCCACTGCTCCTGGCACATTACATACTCCTCACCACTCCCAGCTGCTCCTGAACCCCCTCCCAGGAGAACACTATATTGGCTCCAGGAGTGCCCAATCTGCTGTTTTGTCTCCCACATGCTCCAGCCACTCTTGATGCTCTGGAGCATAACGGACTTTTGCTGATGCAGTGGGAGGTTGGGTGTGGGAATGCCCTCCTCACTGCAGTCTTGTCATGGAAAGCATGAATAGGGAGGTGGACATGGTTCCAGGTTACAGATGTAGGGTTACAGGTGATGGCACAGTTGAGTTGCAGATACAATCACAGTACAAGGGTTTGTAGGTTATGTATTCAATAAGGGAAAAACATCTCTGGCATTTGCCATACATGTCATATGACTTGTATCTATCTAATACAAAGGTTGTAATGGCCAAGGGAAGTCCCTTGGAAATCAACAAATCCCCCAGCCAGCACCAAAACCCAGTGGGAAAGCTTGGCATGGGGTTTGTGTCAGAAGACGGACAGATTTCTGTCAGAGTTGAGGTCAGAGGTTTTGTGTAAGGAAGGGGTGGTGATTTACATTATTCCTTTATTATTCCTTGTTGTACTTTTGTATTTACATATGTATGGTGTGGAGTCAGGTAAAGGGTTCTTTACTCTTCTCCACACCAAGTCAAATACTAAGTTCTGTACAACCTAGATATCAACTGACCTGAGGACTGAAGAGGCACCAAGGTCGGCACCTACACCAACCTTACATTTTGGCAGAGGTCTGTTGGAGTGTGCATGCAAGGATGTGTGGGTGGAAATTAGCAGCATGTCTGGAAGTGCTGTTCAAGGTTAGCAGAGTGGGATTGCAGCCTCAGCAACTCAAGAGGAGCGCTGTGCCCTGAGCTTGACATCTGGGGGAGATCCCTTATTTATGGACTGACACTCACAGTGAACTTCAAACAAGACTTGCAGGTGGAGTGGGCTTGTAGGAGGAGTGCAGACTCCACAAGCATGGACTCAGACCAGACAGGGGGGGTACTCTAGTTGATTTCAGACTGAGGTCCCTGAAAGTATTTACAGGATATAAATAGGCAGGAGGAAAACATAGAAGGGCTGGTCAGTCCCAGCATGGAAATAAGTGGGGATTGTCAAACTGAATGAAGGACAAGAGCCTGGAAGATGGAAGTGAGAAATGAATGAGCAACAATGAGTGATGAGGGTTATTGATGGGAAGAACAATGGGGTCAATAACCTAATGTCAATAAAAGCAGATCAACACCAATATTGGCAAGGTAAGCAAATGGATGAATAAGCATAATAGGCACTCAGCAAGGAATGAATGATAAGCTGCCAAGTGGCAAAAAGGCCAGAGCAAAAGCAGAGTTCAGCATGTGGCACTGATACAAGTCTGCAAATCAGAAAGCAGGGTCAGTGCAGTGCCAACACAAGTCCATGAAACAGGGGTTGATCTGTCAGTACTGTCACAAGGACAGCATGATGACCAGCAGAGGTCCTGAGGGGAGTGGGAGTGTTGACCTGACCACAGGGTGTGGAGGGCAACCAGAAGCATCAGAGGTGGGTGGAGGTACAGATGCGGGTGGAGGTCTGGATGCAGTGCATGGCTGTGACTGCATAGCAGAGTGATGGGTGTGGTTCAGATGGAGACGAGGCAAGAGGAACTAGAGGGACTGGATGCCAGGAGTGCCAAGGGCTTGGGGTCAGATTGTTGACCAAGTCTCACTTGATAGGACAGGGAGCCAGACATTGGGTTGGGGGCTGGTTAGGATGGGTTTCGGGTTGGCGGATTCACTTATCGGCATTGATTTGCTGCTGACAGAGCCCAGGATTTGTTGGTCATGACAGTTTGGCAAAGAACAAAGTGAAGGAAAGTAAGGAGATGTCTTACCTGTGTGCATGGTCCATATGAGTCTCCATTTCCATAACAATTTACTACTATTATTATTATTATTTATGATTATTATGACCTGTTTATCTACTTTTATTTACCTATATCTATCTATCTATCCATTTCATCCATTTTATCTATTTATGACCTGCCAAGGTCACATGGGAACAAAAAAGAGTTGCTCCCATGGGGGGTTTGCACCAGACTCCTTCCCAGTCGCTCACATGATTTCTCCAAGGTTTAGCCGCAACTTATGTTGCCTCCAAAATCTGTCGAGCGACTGGTACAACTTGCAACACGTGATGTTCCCACGCTAAGTTGTAATAATGAGTTGTACATAGGTTACAGAATATAATTTTTAGTATTTACGCATGTGGTCATTGCACCCAACCCAACCCGTGGAGACTAAGGGAGCACATCCAAGGTTGTGAAGTTAATATCCAGGTGTGCATGAAGTTTAACAGTTTATATATTACTTAGTTGCCAGTCACTTGTTTGTGCCCGGTGGCATAAGTGGTATAGCGCTAGCTGGGGCTATGCAGTTTTTTTAAGTGGCACATGTTCGATTCTCACTTAGGAAAACTTTTTTCAGGCCCTCCCATGGAATAATTGTGTGAAATGGTTGTTTTCTGTACACTAAGGAGTGGAGGGTATGAAAAAAAAAAGTTTCCTAAGTGAGAATCGAACATGTGCCACTTAAAAAAACTGCATAGCCCCAGCTAGCGCTATACCACTTATGCCACCGAGCACAAACAAGTGACTGGCAACTAAGTAATATATAAACTGTTAAACTTCATGCACACCTGGATATTAACTTCACAACCTTGGATGTGCTCCCTTAGTCTCCATGGGTTGGGTTGGGTGCAATGACCACATGCGTAAATACTAAAAATTATATTCCGTAACCTATGTACAACTCATTATTACAACTTAGCGTGGGAACATCACGTGTTGCAAGTTGTACCAGTCACTTGACAGATTTTGGAGGCAACATAAGTTGCAGCTAAACCTCGGAGAAATCATGTGAGCGACTGGGAAGGAGTCTGGGTTTGCACTGGTTTTGAGTGGGGGTATTAGTACTTTTGTGCAAGTGTCTGTGCACACAAAAGTTGTGGGAGGTGAAACTTGATTGCTTATGTAAATGTCACATATATACATGTGATTGTCACATAAACCTATCATATCTCTGTCAATTCTTGTCTGTGTCTTGTCAGGTTTTTTTGATTGATGCATCTCAATGTCCTCTACATGTTGTATTATTTGTTCAACTCATCATTCGGCAATCTTGAGGAGGTTATGGTGATTTTGCTCATTTCCCACACAAAACTGTATGGTATTAATCTTATATCTTGCTTAATACTGCACCAAACGTTCTATAAATTTGCCTACCATTTTATATATTATCAACGCAAGTATTTAATATTTCTACATATTTCTAAGATGTCTGTGAGGCACTGGAGACCGTTTCCCAAACACAGATCATGTGCAGAGCTGACACTGGAGTGGTATCTCTGTCAGTTCTTGACCATTTCTCGTCAAATCTTTTGCAATGGGCCCATAGCAACTTTTTCTCCATTTGGTACTGTTAGTGTAAGTCGTGAATCAGCGTGTATAAGTAACACGATTTTTCCACAAATGAACCATGTACATTAGTATCTCTGTCAATTCTGATTCGTTCTTCGTCGGGTCTCTTTTAATGGGCTTGTACCAACTCCCTCGCCATTTGTTATTATTTGTGCACGTCATGAGTCAGCTTTAATGAGGCAGTGGAATGTTTTTTCACATTTTTTCACATAAAAAAGCATATACATAAGTATCTCTGTCAATAATCATTCATTTTTCATCGTTTTCTTTCGTACATGCTTTTACCAATGCCTTCGTCATTTTATATTATTAGTGCACATTGCGAATGAGGCTGTATGAGGCGGTGAGACATTTTTCACATTTTTTCACACAAAAAAGCCACCTTGGACACCCTATTCCCACCCCTCATTAGGTCTGATAGTTAAAACCTTTTTCAACTTACCTAACAGGCCCCAGATACTATAGAATGTTTTCTAAGTCATAGGACCTTTTGTTCCAATTCACTTTACCTTGTGAACGTTTTGAAAACATTTTGGGAATGTTGTACAACAACCCAACACCCCTTACTAAGCACGTGACCTGTGGGAACGAGTGGAAGTCATTCTCCAACCCTCCAAGAATGTTGATTAACTCTATTTATCAATTCTATATACATTGTAGCAGTATATACCTCAGCAGCATATGTAAGTTCTATATACATTGTGGTAGCCATTGCAAGCAGGCTAGAAATCTAACCCCCTAAATGCAAGCAAATTCATGGGGAGGGAGTTTAGGGTGTCCTTAGCTTGTCCTAGGTTCGGTCCGGGTGCTAACAAAACAAAAACAGTCACAAAAACTCTTTAAGAATTACATACCCCTGTGTCAAGAACACGCAATGAGGGCAGTGTCCCTGGACCTTTCCCCAGAAGGAGGCCAGAGGTAGAGAATGAGTGGAGGGACTGCAGCCTCAGCAACTCGGAGAGGAGCGCTGTGCCTATGTTCGGTAACGCTTTAGGAGTCTGGTCCTTAACTTCAGAACAAGAGGGCGCGAACTCTGGGGGAGTAGTCATCGATTTTGCACTGAGGTGCCATCAACTACAGTACAGGTCTTATATACATAATAGAGGACAAAGGGGAACAAAGGGGAAAACCCAAGGGGGACTTACCCACTTGCTGGGTCAGCGAGCTCATGAGAAAATCACCTTATCGAGCGTTGTGGAGTGGGTAGGTGAAGGGTGGAATTAGCAACAGCTACTAGAAGTGGGAAAACCTTTGCGGAGTGAGCAGAGGTCCTAGGAGGTCTGTAGTAATATTGGGTAGATAGAAATATTAATAAACATGTAGGATGAGGATAAGAGGTACCGGAGAAGGTACTGGAGATCGGAGGTGGAGGTGAACCAGAGGTGAACTGGAGGGTATAGCGGAGGTGCAGGGGGAGGATGAACCAGAGGTGGACCAAAATGGTGGCAGAGTGGAGCAGAGGTGAGGCGGAGTTGGTATGGATGTGACACCCTGGTCCATCTTGGACAATTGTCAGGGATTCCTTATAATACTCAAGGAGTTAAGCTTAGGGTTTCTTTTCTACTTAGATCTCTCAGTGCTACAGTCTCTTTCATAGTCAAAAGGGAGGTCTCTTTCCATTCCTATGTGTACAGGGCTTATAAACACATGGAATGGCAATAAGGTGGAAAAACAAATGAAAAGAAAATATAAAACAAAAGATTGTTGTTACAGGGACCATGTGGACAGTTATGTACAGCTGATAAGTCTAATGGCTGCTGACATGGAAGTTCAATAAAAAGAAAACAGGAGAGATAAGCAGGCCATATCCACTAATAATTGCTGTCCTCCACCAATTTCCATCATCATACCACACTCACCCATCTCCTCCTACTCGTAGCATCCCTTCCCGACCTCTCCATTCGATTCCCTGGGTTCGTAGCTTTCTCCCAATACCAAATTTGTCCCAAATGGTTGAGATTTGACCAAGTGGTGGGTGTGAGAATCATGAAATTGGCCCATGCACAGGGTTAGACATCCTGGAAAGTGTCTGTGAGAGTCCCCATGTCAATTGAATCTTCATACGTGTCCTTTGTGATTTTTCTGAGCACTCTGGGGTGCATTTTGGTTGTTTGTTTACTTCAGTATGGCTTGTGATTTCCATTTTGGGTCAAAAACCAGTTTCACGATCTCCCAAAGTATGGATCTCAGCTCTGCTGCATGGGACTTTCGGCACTGCCACCCTCGCATGCCTTTTGACATTGTGTGGAACCTCACGGTAAGATGAGAAATTGTCACCACCATTGCTCCACAATGGCTGGGTCGATCTGGATGAAATTCAGGGAATCCATGTTTATTATTTTTCTCTATTTTTTGAGCCCTTGATCATCTCTTGGCAGCCAGTAGCGCCAAGTGTAGTTTTTGGGCTGGACCAATTCAGTACTAACATGTTATGCACAATTGTACTCTGTTATAAAGGGAAATAAATTGTTTTTATGCACCGTGGGCATTGGTAGGTGATCCTTGCATGCAAGGAACCCATAAGGAATGTAAACTGCGAAAATACTGGCAGTGTAGAGTATAGTAGGTTATCCTGCCTACTGTTAGAACCAGGCAAGAGTGGACGATTCCGGAGGGGAACCGGAGACTTAGCAAGGAGGGACCTTGGCCTCAGCTACTCAAGGGGAGCGCTGTGCCATTGCTGTTTGTCCATTTGGTCCTTAATTTCAGAAGCAGTGAGCAGGAAGTCTCTAGGGGGCATTTCTGGTCGATTTTAGACTGAGGGTCTAAAACGAGTATGTACAAGCACCTGTATATAGTGGGGAGATGAAAGCACAAGGAAATCAAAGGAGGTCCAAATCAGAACAAAGGCATCTGAATGGAGACAAAGGGATGATGGAAGCAGAGTGGTACTGAAGGTCATGGGTTAGACTCTGTGGTACATCCAAAAGGAGGTAGGGAGGGCGAAGCCCAGAGGGGCAGGAGGATGAGGTGAAGTGGGGTTGATGACTAACTGGCTAAAATGGAAGGAAGCAGTAGTCCAAATAGGGATGAGGGGAAAGTGCAAAAGATACATTACAAGCAGTGAAAGTGCTGAGTATGGTCCATGAAGCTTGGAGGTTGCAGAGCTTACGGAGGTTGCAGAGGTGGGGTTGAAAGTCTGAGGAATATTGGCAATGGTGTTTACGTAGAATGAGGTCACCAATGCAATGGACTTAAGCCAAGGTGGAGTCAAAGTCTGAGGTCAGGACCATGATGGAATCTTGGAGCGAAGGTACAGGTGGTGTCCAAGTATGGGGTATGGGACAGTGGTGGGAGGTCGTAACTTGGCAGAGGTTGGCAGAAGAGGGATGGAAGGAGAGGAATGAGAAGAGGAGTAAGAGGAGGAATGATGTCAGGTCTGAAGGTGAATAATGGAGCAGATGGGGACAGGGTAGGAGAGGGACAGAAGGGGAGGAGTGATGTGAGGAGTGAGGAGGAGGAGTAAGAGGAGGAATGTGTTGTAACTCAGGTTATGGCACCTCTGAGGATGACTTTAGTGTTTATACAAGTAGTAGAAACAGTAAAGTCCGACTCAGTAGTCATGTGACTCATATGGAGTAAGATTGAATAGAAAGAAAAGGATAACTTCAACACTCGACCGCCCTCATGAGGCATCCAGGGCACAATCCCCCAACCTAGCTTCCCCTAAAGTGACCATGATGCAGCCTGTGTTGCTGATAATAATACCACTCTCATCATGGGTTTCAGCAGGATTGAACACCCAGAACTTGGGTCTAGCATGAGGGTTGCTGTGGTGTAAGGTGTTCCAGATATCTCACCACTGTGCCATGCCTATACTGGCAACAGGCTGTTTTCAGAAGAGATCAGCCCACTCCTGATGATCTGGCCAGTTCACAAGAGCCAAGCCGGCTGCCTGTAGCTTATATGGAAGCTTCTTCCATCCGATCATTTTGGAATTGTCACCACAGAGTGACTTCTGCTGCATCATCCATAACAGAGCCTCCAAGCACTTTGCCTGGTACTCCAGCTTCCTCACTGGTTCAGGGGGTTGATCTGTCTGGCCACTGGCATGTTTTGGAATAGAGTGGCCCATTGCGGTATGGACATCCATTGCGATCTGTCCCAGTGCAGCCTTGAAGTTGGGCATCACTTTCTTGAGGTAAGTGTGCAGAACCTCACTACCGGAAATAATCTGATCCAGCTCATGGGGCAATTTATTGCTGCTCCCAGATACGACGATGGCAGCACAGTGGATACCAATGGCAGCTGCTCCCATAACCTCTTTCTTGAGCCATTTGGTCCAAAACCTCATGAGACACTTTTGAATGGGGCCAGGACTGTTCCTCAATCCACCACCAAGGCTAGCCTTTGTTTCCTCATGCTCAAAGACCAAGTTTTGAGCATAGGTAATCTATTGTGAAGAATCCTCACCCCCATGCTCTCGATGAGGGCCTGATATGCAGGCTTGACCTTTGTGCTTGTATGCTCAGAGGTGGAGAGGTTACCCAGGTCTGGGTTAGGAAACTCCTGGAGAAACTTGACCTGGAAAGCATTCCAGGGATTGCCATGATTTCGATGATGCTGCTGTGAAAGGAGGACATTGGAAAGGGCAAGAATTGAATCGAAAGTCCAATGTTTGGATTTTGCAAACAAACTGACTTCCTCCAGAAAGTGTTCCATGATGCCCAAGAGTTCTGCTTTCTCTGAGTTACTGAGTTTGCCACTCTTCAAGGTTTCATCAAGCCCCTCATCAAGGTTGCCATTGCCATCACCATCATTACAGAGGTTGCTAAGAAGATTCAAGTGCCCGTTGTCCCCAATGGAAGTAGATGTCATGTCCACATCAGCAAGGGGATGAATATCATCACACTGCATGGACACACCTGCATTAATGTGAAGAGACTCTTTAGATTGGTCATGTTAGATTGGTCGTGGGGGGGTGCATGAGATTTGGCACCAACTCTGGCAGTCATCACCTCACTGGCACTTAAAGAATCCTCCAAGCAGTGACCAGCACCATCAGACGGTGTTGAGTGGCAGCAGATACAAATGAAGAGCCAACAAGTGAGGGCCCTGGTGACATGACCACCAAATTGCTGCCTGGAGGTGTCTTGCTATGGCTGCACATGGGATTGGACATGGGGGTCAGGCCAGATAGTATTGTGTGTAGTTGTTTCAATTTCTCCTTCATTTCTTATTCAATCTGCGCTCCATTTGTATCATGTGACTGCAGAGTCATCCTTCAACTGTTACTTCTACTTGGAATGACACTAAAGAACAACTCAGAGCAGCTATTGCTGAGTTATAATAGGTTATGAGCCCTCTTCTTTGAAGAGCTTCAAAAACACGTTTTTTCGTGTTAGAACACACACTTAGAGTCCCTGTGTTCATTTCTTTGCTCTAGCGCCTCAGCTGTCTCTGTTTTCGTCTTGAAACTCACCTACGATGCACTTCACATGACACACTTCATCTGTCGTGTTTTCTTGCATTTTCTCAGGCCACAAACTCGAAAACCTCGAAAAACTCTTGATCTGCTATCAGGTTAACACTTAAGTGTCTGTGGTTCCAAACCTTCGCACTTACACCTCCCAGACTGCTCCGATCACTTTGAAACACACGCACATCGTTCTTCATCGAGTACTCTACTACGCCTTAGCGCCAAGCGCCCCGAAACCTTCTCATTCCCGTGTCCTACACCATTCTTCCATCATGCCCACTGAATCCACTTCTGACTCCATCCCCAAGCTTAATCCTTCCAACTACCATGCCTGGTTTACTGAAATTTGCGCCCTTTTGCACAAAAAAGGTTACTGGGGTATCATACATGGTACTGTCACTCTCCCAGCTGAAAAATCCTATGAAATGGTGCTGGCAAAGGAGAAAGCGCTTGGTTTGATCCACAGGAGTGTTGAACTAGCTTTAATGGCTGAGATCATCGACCTGGAGGATCCCAAAGAGGTTCTTGACAAACTTAAGGCAACTTATGGTGTTTCAAATGCTGGTACTTGGTTTAATGCACTCAAATCCTTCCTTTCCATCACTCAGAAGCCAGATGGAGGGATTGCAGCTGTGGTTTCACGAATTAGAGATGCACAGAGGGTTTTTATCAATGCTAGGCCAGAAAAATACGATGTTTCTACATTTGATGCCGAGCTTTTCACCTCTGTCCTCATCAGTGCCACCCCTGCCTACTCCACCCTCACTGAGACCCTCCTTACCAAGCCAGCCCTCACCCCTGGAGATGTTGAAGCTGCCCTGGTCACTGCAGAAGAGACTAGATTGAAATCAGTGCCTGTTGTTGCTCTCAACACCTCCACACCTCCTCATCCTGTTCCTCCTCCCTCCGACTCTAAATCAAATTGTGAATGCCTCTTCTGTAAAACTAAGGGCAGCCACACAACAAGGAACTGTAACAAGATGAGACGTGCTAAGGCTCAGGCAAATAATGCTCAGGAGGCAAATCACAGGGATTCTCTGGCTGAGTTTGAATGCAAGTGCTCTCTCCACTCCCTCCAGCTCAGCTCCTGACTATTGGATCGCAGACACAGGGGCCACTTCACATATGACTCCTCATCGTGAATGGTTCAAGGACTACACTCCTGTTAGAGTCCCTGTACGTCTAGCTGATAACAATGTCATATGCTGCTGGTTTGGGTTCGGTTGTATTTACACTGGTAAAAAATGGGAAATGCTTGTGCCAAATCCAATTCTCCAATGTTTTACATGTCCCATTACTTGCCAACAATCTTCTATCTGTCCTCACACTCACAAAGAAGCATAATTTCGAAGTCAACATCAGGAAGTCAACTATGAGTTTCACTCTGAACTCCCAACTGCTGTTTGAAGCTTGTTAGATGGGTCTACTGTGGTTCATACTGCTTTGAGGGCCACTCCCTCATCTCCTGAACTGTGGCATCGTTGCTTTTGCCATATTGGGTGAAATTGACTCAAACAACTCATCTCTGGTTCACTGGTAAAGGATTTGGACATTGGAAAATCTTCTCTCTCCTCCCCTCTCCCAGATATCTGTGAGCACTGCTTGGCTGGCAAGCAACATCACTTTGTTGTAGTTTGAGTTGTCTCTTTTCATTTCAATCTTCACTCTATATATAGTCATGTGACTTTGGAGTCGACTTTATCCTTTCTACTTATTGTATCAAGGCTAAAGTCTACTCCAGACTGCCCCAGGGCTGCTCAGCTGAGTTACTACACACTTCCCATTCCCCCAAGTTGCCTCCAATTGATGCAGTAGGCCCTTAGAACTTGTCCACTCTGATGTCCATGGCCCTGTGTCAGTCCAAACCCCTCAGCAACATCGGTACTGGATCACCTTCATAGATGACTTCACTCGCTATAGGGTTATCTATCTTCTTCACAAGAAGTCTGATGCCTTTGCTGCATTCAAGGAATTCAAAGCCTTTGCTGAAACACAAACTGGGTTTACTTTGAAGGCACTTAGGGATGACAAGGGTGGTGAATATATGGGAAAGGAGATGGACCAATTCCTTAAGGCACATGGAATCCTGAGGGAGCATACCATTACTGCCACTCCACAGCAGAATGGAGTTGCAGAGAGAACAAATTGGATTCTGGACGAAGGTATTACCTCCATGCTACATGAAGCATCCCTGCCTGGTTCTTTCTGGGGAGATAGATGCCTTGGGAGCCTTTGTTCATGTCTTAAATCGCTCTCCTTCATCAGCACTTGATGGAGTTACCCCCTATGAGGCCTGGTTTAATCGAAAACCTTCTGTCTCTCACTTCCAGGTGTTTGGATGTCAAGCCTACATTCATGTGCAAAAGGACAAACGTAGAAGCTTTGAATCAAAGACTTGTCAAGGCATCTTCATTGGGTACCCACCAGACTTCAAAGGCTGGAAAGTTTATGATCCATCTGTAGTAACTCAGGTGAGCAGCCCTGGGGCAGTCTAGAGTAGACTTTAGCCTTGGTACAATAAGTAGAAAGGATAAAGTCGACTCCAAAGTCACATGACTATATATAGAGTGAAGATTGGAATGAAAAGAGACAACTCAAACTACAACAAGATTTTCCAATGTCCAAGTCCTTTACCAGTGAACCAGAGATGAGTTGTTTGAGTCGATTTCGCCCAATATGGCAAAAGCGACGATGCCACAGTTCAGGAGATGAGGGAGTGGCCCTCAAAGCAGTATGAACCACAGTAGACCCATCTAACAAGGCACTATTGTCCTCAGAAACCGAAGCTTCAAACAGCAGTTTGGAGTTCAGAGTGAAACTCATAGTTGATTTCCTGATGTTGACTTTGAAATTATGCTTCTTTGTGAGTGTGAGGACAGATAGAAGATTGTTGGCAAGTAATGGGACATGTAAAACATTGGAGAATTGGATTTGGTGCAAGCATTTCCCATTTTTTACCGGTGTAAATACAACCGAACCCAAACCAGCAGCATATATGACATTGTTATCAGCTAGACATACAGGGACTCTAACAGGAGTGTAGTCCTTGAACCATTCACGATGAGGAGTCATATGTGAAGTGGCCCCTGTGTCTGCGATCCAATAGTCAGGGGCTGAACTGGAGGGAGTGGAAAGAGCACTTGCATTGCCTGCAAACTCAGCCAGAGAATCCTTGTTGTTTGCCTCCTGAGCCTTATTTGCCTGAGCCTTAGCAGTTCTCATCCTGTAACAGTTCCTTGTTGTGTGGTTGCCCTTGGTTTCACAGAAGAGGCATTCATGATTCGATTTGAAGTTGGAGGAAGAAGGAACAGGATGAGGGGGTGTGGAGGTACTGTGGGCAGCAACAGGCACTGATTTCGATCTCGTCTCTTCTGCAGTGACCAGGGCAGCTTCAACATCTCCAGGGGAGAGGGCTGGCTTGGTAAGGAGGGTCTCAGTGAGGGTGGAGTAGGCAGGGGTGGCACTGATGAGGACAGAGGTGAAAAGCTCGGCATCAAATGTAGAAACATCGTATTTGTCTGGCCTAGCGTTGATAAAAACCCTCTGCACATCCCTAATTCGAGAAACCACAGCTGCAATCCCTTCATCTGGCTTCTGAGTGATGGAAAGGAAGGATTTGAGTGCATTAAACCAAGTACCAGCATTTGAAACACCATAAGTTGCCTTAAGTGTGTCAAGAACCACTTTGGGATCTTCCAGGTCGATGATCTCAGCCATTAAAGCTGGTTCAACACTCCTGTGGATCAAACCAAGCGCTTTCTCCTTTTCCAGCACCATTTCATAGGATTTTTCGGCTGGGAGAGTGACAGTACCATGTATGATACCCCAGTAACCTTTTTCACACAAAAGAGCGTGAATTTCAGTAAACCAGGCATGGTAGTTGGAAGGATTAAGCTTGGGGATGGAATCAGAAGTGGATTCAGTGGGCATGATGGAAGAATGGTGTAGGACATGGGAATGAGAAGGTTTCGAGGCGTGAGGCGCTAAGGCGTAGTAGAGTACTCGACGAAGAACGATGTGCGTGGGTTTCAAAGCGATCAGACCAGTCTGATAGCAGAGAGTCAAGAGTTTTTCGAGTTTTCGAGTTTGTGGCCTGACAGAGTGCGAGAAAACGTAAGAAAACACAACAGATAAAAGCACGTCGTGCAAAGTACGTCGTAGGTGAGTTTCAAGACGAAAGCAGAGATGGCTGAGGCGCTAGAGCAAAGGGATGAACACAAGGACTCTAAGTGTGTGTTCTAACACGAAAAAACATGTTTTTTGAAGCTCTTCAAAGAAGAGGGCTCATAACCTATTATAACTCAGCAATAGCCACTCTGAGTTGTCCTTTAATGTTATTCCAAGTAGAAGTAACAGTTAAAGGACGACTCCGCCCGCAGTCACATGATACAAATGGAGCGCAGATTGAATAAGAAATGAAGGAGAAATAGAAACAACTACACACAACACTCCCTCCTACGAGGGACTTCATCTCTTTCAACTCCTGATGGAGTTGACCTGTCTGAGCAGCTACCGCTGATGCGATGGCTGATTCCCAGCCTACATTTGGCTGGGGTGTTGTTGGACCTGGGCCAAATTGGCTGATCCAGGGGGTGATTTGGCCAGGGAAGTTCCCTGGGGAGTATGCCTGGGGCTGCAGCAGCAAATGCTGCCCCTGGAATGGCGCTTGTTGCACCATCGGTGCAGTTTGCACCATGTATGGTTGGAAGCCCCTTTGAGGAGGCTGGGGGTATGTGGTGCCTGTTGGCATTGCAGATGGTTGTTGGTTTGCAGCACTCATTTGTGCTGCATGTGTTGCATAGTCCATGGCACTTATCTGCACCTGGTGTTGTTGTTGTTCTGGGGAGCCTTGCTCCCCAGGTTGTCATATCTCGATTTCCAGCAGCTTGTTCAGATCAAATCAAGGGTTGCCTCCCCCAGAGAACAACATTTCATCATTTTGTTTCTCATGGTGGTGGGAGGGGTTTTGGTTCTTGCATGCATGGGATTCACCACAAGTGTGCATGGTTTTACACATGAGCCTGTGGTTCACGTGATCTAGGCAGGTTACTCCTAGCCCATGTGATGTCTAGCACATGGTGTGGCTGTCTGGGTGAGTTGCTCACCCAGAATCTTCCCACACTCTTGGCTGTGGGCAATCACCCTTCAGCTTCACTTTTTCCACCTCCGTTTTGTTGTGGTTATTTCTCTTCATTTCTATTCAATCTGCACTTCTACTTAGTGTCATGTGACTGCTGAGTCGCTCTTTACTGTTCTTACTTGTGTAATAACACTAAAGTACAACTCAGACTGAGGTATCCTGCTGAGATACAATATAAACAATGTGTGATAAGCATTCTGGCTTAGTTTGAAATGATTCTGAGGGCTAGATGACGTGGCAGAGTTGAAATGATAAAGAATCGCTGTAGCAGCATCAAAAATCCGTCGATCAGTACGAAAACGTGGCAGAATGTAGGTCGTTATGCGAAGTATCCCATAGGCATGTGTCAAAGTGAAGTGTGAGGCGACTGAGGTGCTAGAGCAAGTTTGAAGACACAGACACTTAGGCAGTGTCTCAAAATGCAAAAAAATCGAAAATTTTCGAAGTTCTTCAGAGAAGAGGGCTCATAACCTATTATAACTCAGCAGATAGCACAGTCTGAGTTGCACTTTAGTGTTATTACAAAAGTAAGAACAATAAAGAGCGACTCTGCAGTCACATGACACTAGAGAAAGTGCAGATTGAATAGAAAACAAGTAGAAATAACCACAACATGAAACTCTTAACAGTGGCATAGCAGGCAGTGCCTACCAAGTGCAAAGTAAGTTGCAGCTAAACCTTGGAGAAATCATGTGAGCGACTGGGAAGGAGTCTGAGTAAAAGTGATCAACCCTCAGTAAAGTGTTGGAGGAAGGGTTACTACTTTGGGATGACCCACAAACCAACCAATGCCTGTGTGTTCCAAGAAGTCTGAGGACCACTATCCTCAAAGAAATTCATGACACTCCTCATGAGGCTGCTCATGCAGGCATAGAAAGAACACTCAAGTGTCTAAATCTAAGTGTTATTGGAAGGACCTCGGAAAGGACACTTGACAGTATGTGGAAACTTGCAACATCTGTCAGAAGATCAAGCATGACAGAGGCAAAACACTGGGTCTACTAAAGCCCTTGCCTGTCCCAGACTTGCCATATCACACAATAACTTTGGACATTGTGATGGGACTTCCCCCTCCTAAGGGGACCATGCAACCAGATGCCATCTTGGTAGTGATAGATGAATTCATGAGATATGGGCATTTTATCCCATGTTCCTCAACCACAGATGCAACAAGTGCAGCAGACCTGCTATGGCACCATGTAATTAAACATGTGGGGTTACCCATGGTAATAGTCTGTTGTGGTTATTTCTATTTGTTTTCTATTCAATCTGCACTTTCTATAGTGTCATGTGACTGCAGAGTCGCTCTTTATTGTTCTTACTTGTGTAATAACACTAAAGTGCAACTCAGACTGTGCTATCTGCTGAGTTATAATATTTCACAGTCTATGTCCCTGAATTCCTCGTCCATGTAGTAGGCCCATGCCCTGGTCACCACAAAAACTCCTTTCACCAGGTCCTTGTGCAGGTATGTGCTCCAACTATGGATAATGTCCTCCTGAGCCAGGCTGGTCTCCAGACTGAGTAACTCTTCCACGTTCAGGGATATTGCTTCTGGGGTCTGGGCCAGATGTGACAAGGGGTCAATGTTAGAATGTGCAAGGCCCAGACAATGGACTATGGTCATCTTCGGGAATGCTGCAAAGACTAGACCCCATGCTGCTAGGCAATGGTTGTAGCTTTCAAAAGTCCTTGCTCATTGTAGTGCTGCATGGTCCATGATTAAGAGTAGGTCCTTGCCTTCAATGAATGGTGTGAACCTGACTAACAATTCCTTGGCTGCTAAGGCTTCTCTCTCAGTTGCCGAGTATTGCATCTTGGGGCCCTTGCATGTTTGACTCCAATACACAATGACTCTTTTCACCTGGACAGTAGATTCTTCGAAAACTGGCGCCCACTGTGTAGGGAGGGGGTGGTCATCTTGCCTGGCATTCAGCTTCTTTACCATCTCAGGGACCCACTCCCATCGATCATATGCAAGTTTCAACTTCTCATAGGCACACATCCCTTTGAGATCCTTGATAACCATTGGTTGTATCTGCTGTAACATACCTGCCAAGGCCACGTCAGATGCATCAGTATAGAGTCTGTATAGCAGCTCAGCTTATAGGCACTCCTGAGTCGAACTGTAGTGTTAATACACAAGTAGTAACAGTTAAATACAAGTGAGACTTATGTCAGAGACCAGGTTGAGACGAAGGAATGTCTCCATGGTGGAGGGCTTCGGCCTCAGCGACTTATGCCAGGAGTGCTGTGCCAAGTAACACGTTGAAAGAGGGCTCACAGCTCTCTATGCCAACTAAGCTCGTGGGGGCCAAACTCCCTAAACTCCTACTTTCTTGACTATACTCTGCTTATCTCGATCCTTAACTCCATGGTGGGTTCTCTGGGATTCTGCAAGGTCCAGGCTCAACTAATCTACTACCCACTCGTTGTGGGCTAGACAGTTGCCCTTATTCCTACTGTTGGATTCCACACACTCACTCCAACTCTAGCATGTCCTAGCACCTTAGAGAAATTGGGGGAGGGGAGAACTTCTTTTCAAAATCCAGTATGTACAGGATTATATCTAATAATTATTTTTAGAAAGAATAGATGGAAAATATTGGTGCCATATGGCACCTGGGTACCTTATTAGGCGAAATAATAAAAAAGGGTAACAGTATCAATAAAAGAATATTGATCAATGACTGAAATGATGCAAAAATATGAAAATATAAGAAAATAAGCGATATCTCAATGGATTTACGGAATTAAAGGCCAAAATTGGAAACGAAGCCGGAGATAACTCTCACACAGCCAATGAGCATTTTTACCAATTTATTAGACGCCGTGGGAACGAGTGAGGCTGGAATTCTGGGTTGCTGCTTGAGATTCCCACGCCTGCACATGCCTGTGCCTAACTTGCCCAACATAGAACTCCGTCAATTCTCCACCGATTGGGACGTTTTTGGTATCTTTGGGATTGTAGGAATTAGCCCTATTTTTAGATACCAAATTCGTATCGAGTTGTTGCATGAATGAAAGGGGTTTTATAGTTGTGGAAGCGAGTATCTGAGCCGAGTCTGTGCATGGGCGATTATCCCACCTACAAGGTCCATGCCCTAACTTACTAACTGGCAACCAGAACTGAAGGGGGTAACTCTAGTCGATTTTATTACTGAGGTGTAACCCATGTATAAGTTGAGTATATATATAGTTACAACAAGGGCAGGCCCACAAATGGCGGAGCTGAGCTAATGGGGTTAGACATTAGCTGATTGAATATTACCGACAAGTCGGGTTACAGGTTAACAGAATGGTAGGCGATAACCCAGAAATGGAAAGGAGGGATAGGCCCAAAGGTGGGCTTGCAGGGCAAGCGAGTGTATTGCCCAGCAGAGGTGGGAGTGCGCTAGCAGACGTTGGAGCTGTCCAGAAGCCTTCAGGGCTCCGTACTTAGGGAGGCGTAGGTAATAAATTGAAAAGAGGGGGTATGTCAGGGACTCGTCCGGGGTCGAGGGGGTCCGGATATAGCGTCCGGGACCGAGAGCCTGGCGGGGGGCGGATCGGGCGTGCGTACTGACAGGCCCGATGTGGGACAGTGGTCCCTGGCCACTTAGACTGAAGTGGAAAGTTGTTATTATTATTAAAGGAGAAATATTGTACTACTTACCTGAAGTGGAAAGTTGAGAAGAAGGCTACTTCTTCGGTTCCCACTTCAGGTTCGTTTATATACATGCGGCTTGGATCACATGACGGATGCCACGTCACCCTCGCACACAGCCGTAACCACCCGGGTGTCTCCGTGGGAGATCCCGAGGGTATCCGGTGCAGGCGCGCGTGCTGGGCACAGTGGGAAGTCGCCCGAGGTGCCCGGGCCGGGTACGTGGTGGGCACACTGCAGATGGGTCAGTTGTACATTGATACAGAGAAAGTTGTCCATGTAGAATAAAGAGAGAATAAAGGAGAAGTAAGATAAGGAGAAACTGAGGAGGGGAGGATGAGGGGGAAGAAGGGAAAGGGGGAGGGGGTAAGGAAGGGTGGACCGGCGGGGTACCGGGTCAGGTTGGGCCAGGTGGAGCTGGGTCAGGCAGGTGTGCCCTGACAGGGTACCAAGGTGATTGTGGAATATGGGAGCTCTGAGGTTAGTGAAGAAGGAGTGGAGGTAGACCAGAGGGATTGGAGGGAGTGGAAGTCAATGGCTGGGGATGGATATGACAACTTAATATACAAGTAGTAACAGTTAAAGTTCAACTCTGCAGTCATGTGACTATATAGAGGGAAAAATAAAAGAGAAACAAAGGAAACAAGAGGTAGATAGACTACAACAGTCTGTAACCCAACCCTTTCATGGGATGTCCCCTGACTGGAGCCATGGCCAAGGCATACTTCAGCAATGAGAAGGCTTGTTTGCATGGCTCATGCCAGATCCAGGGTGCCCCATCCTTCAATAAGCCAAATAGGGGTCTGTCAGAGACTGGGATATTGTCGGAGTCGGACAAACTGTCAGAAGATGGATGGAAGATGGATTGGGTTCTGTCTGAGTTGAGGTTGGAGTTGATGCAGAGGTCTGTTGGAGCACACACGTGGATATGTGGGCGGAAATATGCGGCGTGTCCAGAAGCGCTGTTCAAGGTTAGCAGAGTGGGATTGCAGCCTCAGCGACTCAGGTGGAGCGCTGTGCCCTGAGCTTGACATTTAGGGGAGATCCCATATTTACAAACTGACACTTACAGCGGACTTCAAACAAGACTTGCGGGCAGAGCGGACCTGTAGGAGGAGCGCGGACTCCGTGAGCACGGACTCAGAGGGGGGAAGCCCCCTTTGCAGAAGGAGAGACTCAGACCAGACAGGGGGGGGTACTCTAGTTGATTTCAGACTCAGGACCCCAAAAGTATTTACAAGGTATATACATAAATAGGCAAGAGGGAATATAGAAAGGCTGGTCAGTCCGGCGCGGAGATAAGCAGGGATTGTCAAACTAAATAAGGACAAGAGCCCGGGAACCGGAAACGAGGAACAGATCAATAAACAATAAGTGGCAAGGGTTATTGATGAATAACTGAATGAGATCAATAACCTAGTGCCAATAAAGAGGGGATCAAATGCCGATATTGGCAGGGAAGCAAACAATAAATGGCACTCGGCAAGGAATGAATGATAAGCTGCCAAGTGACAAATGGCCAGAGGAAAAGCGGAGGTCAGTGCGCGGTGCCGATACAAGTCTGCAAATAAGCGGGGTCAGTGCGGTGCCGACACAAGTCCGCGAACAGAGGTTGATCTGCCAGCACTGTCACACAAGGACAGCATGAAGGCCAACAGAGGTACAGAGGGGAGTGGGAGTGTTGACCTGACCAGAGGTGTCAAGGGCAACCAGAAGTGGCCAGAAGGTGCAGAGATGGGCAGAGGGTGCGGAGTGGGCAGAGGGTGCGGAATGCACGGAAGCGGGGCATGGCTGTGACCACATAGTGGGAAGCGATGAGTGTGGTTCAGGTGGAGACAAGGCAGGCATGACTGAATGCCGGGAGCACCAAGGGCTCAGGAACTGGAGGTAAGGTTGGAATACCGGCAGGGTCTAGGTTCTGATTATTGGCCAAGTCTCACGCAGTAAGGCAGGGGGCCAGACATGGGGTTGGGGGCTGGTTAGGATGGGTTTCGGGTTGGCAGATTCGCCTATCGGCATTGATTCGCCGCTGATGGAGCCCCGGGATTTGTCGGTCATGACAGGGTCTAGCAATGGGTGAATATTGAGGTATGGATGATGAGAAGTAAACTGCTATTCCAAGGAAGGTATGCAGTGCCTTCCTGTTTTGGGGTTCTTCAATCTCCAGTAAGGCTTGTACCTTTTCCCTGTGAGTGGAGAGTCCTAAGCAAGAAACCTTTTGGCCCAGTAGTAACAAGCTCTGGTATCCTAAGTGACACTTGGGCAGCAAAAGTGTGAGATTAGCCCTTTTTATAGCGTCAAGGACTTGATCTATATGTGCCAAGTGCTGTGTGAAGGACGTGGAGTATACCACAATGTCATCGATGTATACTAGGATGAATTGCCACAGGAAAGGAGCTAGGACTTCTTGCATGACTCTTTGGAACACAGGCAGGCCATTTCGCCACCTGAAGGGCATCCTTGTGAATTGAAACAAACTGTGATGAGTACGAAAAGCCATCTTATCTCTCAATTCTTGATTGAACTCCAATTGCATAAACCCTGACAATGCATCAAAAGTTGACATGTATTGGAAGCTGGACAGGGCCTGTAGGATATCTGTCTGTCTTGGGATGGGGAACTTGTCCAGGATAGTGACCTCATTCAGCTTTTGCCAGTCCACACAGAGCCTATTCTTCCCTTTTTGGCTGATGATTATAACTGGGGCACCCCAAGGGCTCTGGGACAGCTCGATCACCCCCATCTCCAACCAGGTGTCTCACTGCTTATTGATGATCTTGTTGTGTGTAGTTGTTTCAATTTCTCCTTCATTTCTTATTCAATCTGCACTCCATTTGTATCATGTGATTGTGGAGGAGTCCTTTAACTGTTACTTCTACTTGGAATAACACTAAAGGACAACTCAGAGTGGCTAGTGCTGAGTTATAAAAGATCTCCCTCTTCAAGGGGGAAGCATGGTGTGAGGTCTCAGTGGGTAGCTCAGCACACAGAGCCGTAAGTGATACAATGGTGTGTATTTTACGGTGGTGTGTAAGCAGTTCACCAGAGGTTACCGCTTACCCACATGACTATATGTATCTTTGATTACATATGGCTTGGGGTTCGGGGCTATTGCCCTGACACATGGTATGGCAGAAGTGAGATGGGTCTCACACCTTCCTTCAATGATATGTGCACGTGGGCATCATATCATCCCAGGTTCCCAGCTGTAGTGAAGGCCTTCTTGTGCTTTCGCACCATGGCCTGAAGCTGTTCCTTCTCCTTGGGCAATAACTCTGGATTCACATCTATTTGTTGCAGTACGATAGACCTGCCTCCTATTGGTTGATGCAATCTCCTAGAGAACTGCTGTGGCCATATGGTGTAGTGGTTATCACCTCCAAATATATGTTGGATGTTCGAATCCTGGTGTGGCCACCCTTTTCAGAGTTTACAATACTATTACATCCACCAAGAACTCAGGAAGGACTTCATCCCCAGGTATTGTCTCTGCTGTCTTTGGTCCGACCAAAGCTTCATCGATTTCATGGACCTCCTGCTGCCACAGCCTGTATCAATAACCCCTTACTCTGGAATTCTCAGATCTGAGGTTCGCTTAATTGTTCAGTACAATCTAGATCAACACTGGGATTAGGCATGGATGTCATCATTGTCCTGCTCTGACCTTTGATTAGGTACAGATTCAGGTTGGTCAAGGGCAGTCTGAGGGGATAGGTGGTGTCTACAAGCATGGTTGGAGTGTCAGGGCACACCCACCTGACCCGGCTCCACCTGGCCCAACCTGACCCGGTACCCCACTGGTCCACCCTTCCTTACCTCCTCCCCCTTTCCCTTCTTTCCCCCTCATCCTTCCCTCCTCAGTTTCTCCTTATCTTACTTCTTCTTTATTCTCTCTTTATTCTACATGGACGACTTTCTCTGTATCAATGTACCATTGACCCATCTGCAGCACACCCACCATGTACCCGGCCCGGGCACCTTGGGCGACTTCCCACTGTGCCCAGCATGCATGCCTGCACCGGATGCCCTCGGGATCTCCCACAGAGATACCCGGGTGGTTACAGCTGTGTGCGAGGGTGACGTGGCACCCATCATGTGATCCAAGCCACATGTATATAAACGAACCTGAAGTGGGAACCGAAGAAGTAGCCTTCTTCTCAACTTTCCACTTCAGGTAAGTAGTACAATATCTCTCCTTTAATGATAATAACAACTTTCCACTTCAGTCTAAGTGGCCAGGGACCACTGTCCTGCATCAGGCCTGTCAGTACGCATGCCCAATCTGCTCCCTGCCAGGCTCTCAGTCCCAGACGCTACACCTGGGCCCCCTCGACCCCGGACGAGTCCCTGACATGGAGGTGGCAGACAGTCACCCTGCTTCCATCCTTTCCTCCATCCTTTGACCAGGCGTACTCCTGAATTGTGGTCAAAATTGCTGGTGACCCCCACTAGGCGGACTGTGTACAGTTCTAAGGTGACATCCTCCATAACTTTTAGTCAACCTGTGCCTGAGATGTTCACTCACTTAGGCTTTCAGGTGGATGCATGGTATGCAGCTGGAATGCGGTTTACACATCTTCGGCTATCAACAAAGGAATTGTCATCCCCTTGAGCACGTAAGCTTCCATGCCCCACAGCAGGACGTGACCTCATTGTGAAGGCAGATATAAGTCAATTGTCATGTAACCTTGGCACTTGGCCTTCCCTGTTAGCTGAACCAGATTCAGCTTCAATCCTTGCCTTATATGGGTGCCCTCCCCCTTAATATGGTCATATAAGTTGGCCAATATTAACATACAGGCTGCCCCAGAGTTGGCCAATGCCTCTATTTCTATCCCATCTATTGCATTGATATGACAATGTATTCAACAAGCATCAGATCCTAAGGATTGCTGACCTGGGGGTCGTTCAAATATCTGATGAGCTTCATATATCTTGCCCAGGATGACAGCAGCCCCAATGAGTCTCTTGTCTGGTGGGATCTCACTCCATGCACATGCTGCAGTGTAGGAAAAGGAAGAGTCTTCAGCATTATCTATGTCAGGTACATCTGACGATTCAGACTTGGACAAGGTACAGAACTCTGTGTAGGCCACTGAAAATTCTGCTTCCTGACCCTCTACTGAGGCAGTATAAGCCCATCAGTAGGTGCCTTCCAGTTTGGACAAGCTACCATTGTTATAGAAACGGATCTAGAATCTTATGGTCCGTGACTATAGGCAAGCAGACTTTGGGATTCCATCACCTTATTTCGCTGTCAAACCCCATGCCAAGCTTTCCCACTGGGTTTTGGTGCTGGCTGGGGGATTTGTTGAGTTTCAAGGGATTTCCCTTGACCATTGTAATATTTATATTAGATAGTTACGAGTCATATGACATGTAAGGCAGTTGCCAGAATTGTTTTATCATTATCGAATACATAACCCAAAAACCTTGTACCGCAATTGTAACATCCTCACCATTGTGCCACCACTGTAAACTCAACCTGTAACCTTGGAACCATGTCCACCTCCCTATTCATCCTCTCCATGACAAAACCGCAACGAGGAGGGCATTCCCACGCCCAACCTCCTGCTGCCCGCTCCCACCAGTCCACCGGGTGGTTGAGCAATCACTCCCATCCAACCAGAAGTTCCCTATCAGGAACTGTAGCCTATCCCACCTCCTTAGGAGAGGGATATGGTCCAGGCAGCTCCAGGATGCCTGGCCACGCACCCGCGGGTCCCACTTCCCACGGTCACCCACTACCGTGCACTGGTCCACCAACCCGCTTTCCCCAACAACTCCCGCTACCGGTACGCTCCCATGAGCGCCAAGTCACCGATAGCCACCATCTGGGTGACTTCCTTTGGGAGTCCCAGTATCCCTCACTACCGGCACGCTCCATTGAGTGCCAAGTCACCGTTAGCCAAACACTCCCAGCACACCCGCTACCGGCACGCTCCCAGGAGCGCCAAGTCCCCGTTAGCAGACAGCCAGGTGGCTCCCTCAAGGAGCCCTCATCATACTCGCTACCGGTACGCTCCCAGGAGCGCCAAGTTACCGTTGGCCAACCCACAAGTTGTACTTCCGTACACTCATCCTATTCCGCTCTCCCTCCGATGGCTACGCAGCCACCTCCATTAGTGAGTCGAACGGCTCAGGTTGGGTTCCCCGGAACCCATTCCTGTAACAACCATGCTCCTTACAGTCATTCCTGGTCTGATCAGCCCTTCTGGGGGGACAGTCATTGTCCCAGTGGTATGTACTTCCACAGTGTCAACAAGGCCTGGGTGGTTTCTTCCACAACTTGAAGTTGCTTGTAGGATAGGTGTAGCTCCCAGATGCAACGGCAGCGCTTCTGGTCTCAACATGACCTCCATGTTTATTCCTCTCCAAATTAATCTGGGCAACTCAGTTGGCCAAAGCATCAATACTGAACTTGTCGCTGGCTACTAACTCATCATGCTTAAGTTTGGTCAACTGTAAGAGTTCTTCAGCCATGTCAACCTGATCAATGTTGAGGTGGGCCCACCATCCTTTCGGGATGTCCTCTAAAAGTCTTTGGGCTTCACCCCTCAGGACCTCAGGACCAGGAACGTCAGTGAGTGGATACAAGATGCACAAGAGTCACAGCTTGTGCATTGCAAAGTCGTGTGGGGATTCCTTATAGTACCTTTCACCCTTACAGTACCTGCAGGCATGGAATTGGTCTCGAACTATTATAACTCAGCAGATAGCACAGTCTGAGTCGACTTTAATGTTATTACAGAAGTAAGAACAGTAAAGAGCGACTTGGAAGTCACATGACACTAAGTAGAGCATAGATTGAATAGAAAATGAAGAGAAATAACCACAACAGTTTGGACTGACACAGGGCCATGGACATCAGAGTGGACAAGTTCTAAGGGCCTACTGTGTCGATTAGAGGCAACTTGGGGAATGGGAAGTGATGTTGCTTGCCAGCCAAGCAGTGCTCACAGATATTGTTGTGGTTATTTCACTTGGTTTCCTTTCAATCTGCGCTCTATTTCACGTCACATGACTGCGGAGTCATCCTTTACTGTTACTACTAGGTGTATTAACACTAAAGTCCGACTCAGAGCGGCTATAGCTGAGCTACAATAGATATCTGGGAGAGGGGAGGAGAGAGAAGATTTTCCAATGTCCAAGTCCTTTACCAGTGAACCAGAGATGAGTTGTTTGAGTCAATTTCACCCAATATGGCAAAAGTGATGATGCCACAGTTCAGGAGATGAGGGAGTGGACCTCAATGCAGTATGAACCACAGTAGACCCATCTAACAAGGCACTATTTGTAGTAACTCAGGTGAGCAGTCCTGGGGCAGTCTGGAGTAGACTTTAGCCTAGATACAATAAGTAGAAAGGATAAAGCCGACTCCAAAGTCACATGACTATCTATAGAGTGAAGATTGAAATGAAAATAGACAAGTGTCACAATGGTGTCAAAGACTGGATTCAAGATGAATGAGAATGACTCAGTGTTTGGAGGGCTGCAGCCTCAGCGACTCAGCCATGAGCGCTGGGCCCAGTAACATGTTGGTGCCCTAATTTATGGACTGGGAGTCTTCTGGAAAGGGAGAATAACTCTAGTTGATTTTTCACTAAGGTGTCTGGTATCTAAAAGTAGCGTTGTAATGGGTCTATCTAACTACACTTGAGACAGAAGAGAGGGGGAGGGTTGGAGTGGACACATGCACAGGTTCATTAACTGGGAGTGGATTCTGCTACTCCTCACTGTCTAGCTAACTATACAGCTGGGTATCATGGAAGAGTCCGAAAATGACAAATAAGGAAAGAACAATAAGAAGAGGGAACATCAGGCTCTAGTGACTGGAAATGGAATCAGAGAAATCTGGAAAAATAAGAAATATGTGGGAGGGAACATTGGCTAAGGGTGGTAGAATTGCGGGATTTGGGTTGTTTATGGTACACCAGCAAATCCCCGTTATAGCGTATATATAGATACAATGGGAGTCTAGGTGGTGGGCCCATAAATGGCAGGGGCTGGGTGGAGCTGACCTAACATGGCCAAGGGTTAGTCAACTGAATACTACCAGCAACTTGGGTTACAGGGTTAATGTATTATAACCCAGAAGTGGAATGGAGGGTGTGGTCCAAAGGTGGACTTGCAGGGTAGGCAACTAAATGGCCCAGTGGAGGTGGGGGTGTGCTTGCAGACATCAGAGCTGTCCAGAGGCCTTCAGGGTTCCATACTTAGGGAGGCATTGTAGGCAGGATAATTGCCCATGTGCAGAACCAGCTCGGATACCTGCTTCTATGACTATAAAACCACTTTCATTCATGCAACAACACAGCACGAATTTGGTATCTAAAAATGGTGCTAATTCTTATGATTCCGATGATATCAAGAACATCCCAAACAGTGGAGAATTGACAGAGTTCTGCACTGGAGGCATGGCAGGTCAGAGTATGTGTGGGCATGGGAATCTCAAGCAGCAACCCAGAATTCCAGCCTCACTTGTTCCCACAGCGTCTAATAAATTGGTAAAAATGTTTATCGCCTGCATGAGAGTTAGCTCCAGCTTCATTTCCAATTTAAGCTCTTAATTCTGTAAATCCATTGAGATATCGCTTATTTTCATATATTTTCAATTTTACCATCATTTCAGTTATTGATCAATATTCTTTTATTGTTACTGTTACCCTTTTTTATTATTTCACCTAATAAGGTACCCAGGTGCCATATGGCACCAATATTCCTCATCTATTATTTCTAAAAATAATTATTCCTTATATCCTGTACATACCAGATTCTGGAATAGAAGTTCTCCCCTCCCCCAATTTCTGTAAGGTGCTAGGACACACTAGAGTTGGTGAGAGTGTGTGGAATTCCAACAGTAGGAATAAGGGCAATTATCTAGCTCACAACAAGTGAGTAGTGGACACTGAGCCTGGACCTTGCAGAAATCCCAGAGAACCCACTGTGGAGTTAAGGATTGAGTCAAGCAAAGTTTAGAGAGAAAGTAGAGGTTTGTCCCCCATGAGCTTGGTTGGCATAGAGAGCTGTGAGCCCTCTTTCAGTGTCAGTAATATATTGAAATGGGGGGGGCGATGACCATCAGGGGAGTCAGAGGAGATTATGGGATTTGGGGGCTCTGAGGTTGAGGACGGCAGAGCACAGGATGGCTGGAGGTGATGGAAGGTGGTGGTGGGAGATGGACATGTGTCAGGGCACACACCCTGACTAGCCTGGACCCAGACCCATGTCCAGACCCGCTACACTTCCCGCACACATTCCTGCGCCACATGCTCCGTGTGCCACATGATCTGGCCCCGGATCCTGCCTTCATGTGACTTCTGGATATTCCTGGAAGTTTTCCTGATATGCTGGCCACTGTGGGAAGATGAGAAGTTAACTTCCTTCTCATCTCCTTACCCACAGTAGTTGTGCCCTGGATAGGGCTGGTTACACCAGAGGCTGTGGACCATAGGGGAGGGTCATGGGGACCTGGGAGTCATCCCCTGACAACATGACAAAAGGGAGCAATGAATAAAGATTCAACTAGTGCCACCACTCACAGCAACATTCAAACTACCCCTTCATATGTTAAGAAGGGAATGGTGACAAAGAAACCAGTGGTGGTTTCAACAAACAAAGGTGCAACAAGCACCTCATTCATGAATGTTAACTGGAACTCCATGAGTTCTGGTAATAACTCTTCAATTTGACACCCTTCAAAAGATGTGAAGGGTAATCCTCTATGCTACAAGTGTGGCAAAGATAGGGTACTCATTTGAGTGCCCAAACCACCCAAACAGGGCCAAGGTGTTTGCCCTGGGACTAGGGGAGGAGCCCACAGAGGCAGATCCTGAATTCATCAATGCTGAAGCTGATGATGAAGCTCAGCAAGAAAACGATGACCCTCAGGTTGTCAACAAAGACAAAGCAGAGGACCACTTCATTGAAGACCCAACCTGTAGTAACTCAGGTTAGCACCCCTGGGGCAGTCTGAGATAGACTTTAGCCTCTGATACAATAAGTAGAAAGGATAAAGTCAACCTCAAAGTCACATGACTATATACAGAGTGAAGATTGAATGAGAAGAGACACCTTAAACTACAACACAACCAGCCCATGGAGCTGGAGAGAGGCCAAAGACAATGTCATCTTATTGTATCTCAGCAGATCCCTCAGTCTGAGTTGTACTTTAGTGTTATTACACAAGTAAGAACAGTAAAGAGCGACTCAGAAGTCACATGACACTAAGCAGAGTGCAGATTGAAGAAAAGAACAAGTAAAATAGTTACAACACCCCCCCTCAATCCAGCTCCTGCTTTCTGAGCCCTAATACAGAGCATTGGTATTGGTGAAGGTCTCTAGGCAGAGCCTTAGTAAAGATGTCAGCAGAATTCCCCTTGGAAGCCACCCATTTAATCTCCAACCTCCCTAAGTCAACCTGGTCTCTAATCCAATAGTATTTTGTCTCTATGTGCTTCATTCTCCCATGGTGTTCTGGGATTTTGATGACTTTGATAGATGACTGGTTGTCCATTTGGAGAGGGAAGGATGAGCCTTGTATTGTAGTCTGAAAAAGAGGCCACACCAGGATTCAAACCTAGGACCATCCAACATATATTTGGAGGTGTTAACCACTACACCATATGGCCAGTAGCCATATTGTATCTCAGCAGGACACCTCAGTCTGAGTTGACTTTAATGTTATTACACAAGTAAGAACAGTAAAGAGTGACTCTGGAGTCACATGATGCTATATGGAGCATAGATTGAATAGAAAATAAGAGAAATAACTACAACACTGTATCCCATTTTTGTGTTTTGGGTGCCAGGCCTATGTCCATGTGCAAAGGACAAAAGGAAAAGCTTCTGTCATATGCATACAATCCCGACCTCTGCTCTGGGCTCCTGGAACTCCGAAACTGACTCCAGAGCCCTACTTCCCTTCCATCACCTTCTCCTTGCCGACTCCCAAGAGGTTATCCCACCTCCGGTTCCAACACCACCTTTGGTCCGACTCTGGAACATTCCAGGTCCAACCTCAACCTCGACACCTCCCAGATGAGCACGCAACACCTATGCTCCTGACTCCGGACCTCTGCTCCCGAATCCCGTTTGCATCTCTGTTTCTGGAACCTCTGGTCTTAGCTCCGACCTCAGACTTTGGCCCCGCCTCCGCTTATACCCATTGTATTGGTTAGCTCATTCCATTTAATTATGTTTGCCAATATTCCAGAGTTTAACTTCCGAGTTCGGACTTTCCGGACTTACGTTGGACCTTGCAACTATTGCATTGCTCCATTCAATCCTGCTATTCTCCCTCATTCCTATTTGGGCTGCTGCTTCCTTTCTATTCAGTCAGTCAGCCATTCCCCACTCCCATCCTCCTTCCTTCCTCCTTGGGCCTTGGCCCTTCACTCCTCCTTTGGGAAACACCATTGAGTCAAACCCTTGACCCTCAGTGTTGTTCCTCTTTCCAGCTCCCTTTGTCTCCTTTCGGAGTACCCTTGCTCCTTTTGATTCCGGACCCCTCCTTATATACAATGTACATAGTAACTTGTAACCTCAGTCCGAAATCGACCTGAAATGCCCCCAAGAGACTTTCCCTCCGCTAGATCTGAAATTAGGGACCCCCAGGACAACCAGCAATGGCACAGCGCTCTGCCTGAGTTGCTGAGGCCGAGGTCCTTCCACGCTAAGTCTCCGATTCCACTCCAGATTTGTCCAAATCTGCCCATTCTAACAGCTTCCAATCAAACACTTGTTGTGGAATCTTTATTGGGTACCTGTCACAGCCATGATCCCAGCCCATTAGCTGCCTGTCCTGAGCCCATCTCCACTGTGCAAGCATGGGTGCAAGCCCTGACCTCATCCCTATCCTCCCTGAGGACTCCCTGCTCACCCCCCCCTGCTTGCCCCTAGGCTCCCCTACACTTGGCTGCCCCTGCAGCCACACCAACCTCCCCACCCTGAGTCTGCCTCCAGCACCATGCCCAGCATGACTCTGTGACCCTGCCTACTCCACCCACTTGGCCCTCACCAGGCCACTACCATCCCCACACCCAACTCCAGCCCAACTCCAAGTCTGGCACCGCTACCACTGCTATCATGGCCCTATGCTCCTTTGTTTATTTTGTTGTGTGTAGTTGTTTCTATTTCTCCTTCATTACTTATTCAATCTGCACTCCATTTGTATCATGTGAACTGTGGAGTCATCCATTAACTGTTACTTCTACTTGGAATAACATTAAAGGACAACTGTCATATCCATACAATCCTGACCTCCGCTCCGGGCTCCTGGAACTCCGAACTCCGACTTCCGGAGCCCTACTTCCCTTCCGTCACCTTCTCCTTGCCGACTCCCAAGAGGTTATCCCACCTCTGGCTCCAACACCACCTTCGGTCCGACTCCGGAACATTCCGGGTCCGACCCCAACCTCGACACCTTCCAGATGAGTACGCAAAACCTATGCTCCCGACTCCGGACCTCCGCTCCGGAATCCTGTTCGTGTCTCCATCTCCAGAACCTCTGGTCTTAGCTCCGACCTCAGACTTTGACCCCACCTCCGCTTATACCCATTGTATTGGTTAGCTCATTCCATTTAATTACGTTTGCCAATATTCCGGAGTTTAACCTCCGAGTTCGGACTTTCCAGACTTACTCCGGACCTTGCAACTATTGCATTGTCCATTTCAATTCCGCTATTCTCCCTCGTTCCTATTTGGGCTGCTGCTTCCTTTCTATTCAGTCAGCTAGCCATTCCCCACTCCCAACCCCCTTCCTTCCTCCTTGGGCCTTGGCCCTTCATTCCTCCTTGGGGAAACACCATTGAGTCAAACACTTGACCCTCGGTGTTGTTCCTCTTTCCATCTCCCTTTGTCTCCTTTCGTCCTACCCTTGTTCCTTTTGATTCCGGACCCCTCCTTATATACAATGTACCTAGTAACTTGTAACCTCAGTCCGAAATCGACCTGAAATGCCCCCTAGAGACTTCCTGCTCACCTACTGTGAAATTAAGGACCAAATGGACAAACAGCAATGGCACAGCGCTCCACCTGAGTCGCTGAGGCCAAGGTCCCTCCATGCTAAGTCTCTGATTCCACTCCGGAGTCGTCCGAATCCGCCCGTTCTAACAACAACTCAGAGTGGCTATTGCTGAGTTATAATAGGTTATGTGCCCTCTTCTTTAAAGAGCTTCACAAAGATGCGATTTTTTCATTTTAGAACACACACTTAAGTCCCTGTGTTCATCTCTTTGCTCTAACTGTCAGGGTTCAGCACCCTGCCTTAGGGTGCCCCGGACTCCCCACCTACTTTACCCCCTTTTATTCTTTGACTGTTGCCTTGTTGTTGCCTTTGTGTGTTGTGTACACGCGCACGCATGGGATAGCATGGGAACTTTCTGAGCGAGCAGCTCGCCCAGAATGTTCCCACGGGTCACAGCCACAGTTCTGGGCAAGCAACTCGCCCAGAATGTTCCCACGCTTACTGGGCACTGCCACCTGGATGTTCCCTCCGGGTCACACTACACAACTCTAGGAGCTGTATAGTTGTGGGCATGTGACCCATTCCTTTATATAGCAACCATGCGGGGAGATGAGACCTTTACCCTTCTTCTCATCTCATGCCCCACATAGGCAAGTGTATATATTATCTTTCCTTTTACTATACATCTCATGCCCTGCATAGTGTGAGGATGGGTTAGATGGGGGCTGAGGTCAGGGAGCCTCCGAGTCCGAGGCCGGGCCCTGACACTAACACCTCAACCATCTCTGCTTTCATCTTAAAATTCACAAACAACACACTTCACATGATGCCCTTTCAGCTGTCATGCTTTTGGATGTTTTTTCACACTCTGCAGGGCCACAAACTCGAAATCTTGGACACTTTTGATTCTTTCTGCTGTCTGGTTAACACTTAAGTGTCTGTGTCTCCAAGCTATCAGGGCACACACCCTGACTAGCCTGGACCCAGACCTGCATGTGTGCTCTGCCCTGCATGCTCCATGCACTGCATGCTCCAGGCCCGGTTCCCATTCCTCATGTGACTTCTGGGTATCCCTGGAAGTTTTTGCCATATTGGGGCCACTGTGGGAAAGTGAGAAGTTAACCTTCTTCTCACTTTCTTACCCACAGTAGGCAAGTGTACATTACTTGCCTTTATCTTATTCACTTTCTTACCCATAGTAGTGTTATGCCCTGAGATGGGCTGTGTTACAGGCTAGGCTGTGGGCCATAGAGAGGGGTCATGGGGACCCAGGGATCATCCCCTGACACAAGCTCCTCAATTATGCCTGCCATACTGTTCCAATCGCTCTGAAACATGCACACATTATCCCTCATCAACAACTCTACCACACATTAGTGCCAAGCACCTCATGACATTCTTGTTCCTGCATTCAACATCAAAGTATATGTGGCATTAAACTCACACATTTACGTCTGCTACACTGTGTCGATCCGAAATGCATACACATCATTCTTTGTCAACTACTCTACCACATGTCAGTGCCAAGTGCATTGTAATGTCGTTAACCCCACATTCTACACCATTCTTTCCACCATGCCCTCTGAAACCACCTCTGATTCAATCCCCAAGCTCAATCCTTCCAATTACCATGCCTGGTATGCTGAAATTCACACTCTCTTGCATGAAAAAGGCTACTGGGGTATCATACTGTTGTAGTTTGAGTTGTCTCTTTTGTTTCAATCTTCACTCTATAGATAGTCATGTGACTTTGGAGTTGACTTTATCCTTTCTACTTATTGTATCTAGGCTAACGTCTACTCCAGACTGCCCCAGGACTGCTCACCTGAGTTACTACACATACATGGTACTGTCACTCTCCCTGCTGAGAAATCCTATGAAATGGTCCTGGAAAAGGAGAAAGCGCTGGGTTTAATACACTGGAGTGTTGAACCAGCCTTAATGGCTGACATTCTTGATCTGGAGGATCCCCAATTGGTTCTGGAGAAGCTTATGGTGTTTCAAACACTGGGACATGGTTCAATGCACTCAAATCTTTCCTGTCTATCACCCAACAGCCAGATGAAACGATTCCTGCTGTGATTTCACGGATTAGAGATGCACAGAGGGCCTTTGTCAATGCTAGGCCAGACAAATATGAAGTCTCCACTTTTGATGCAGAACTTTTTGTTGTGGTTATTTCTCTTCATTTTCTATTCAATCTATGCTCTACTTAGTGTCATGTGACTGCCAAGTCGCTCTTTACTGTTCTTACTTCTGTAATAACATTAAAGTCAACTCAGACTGTGCTATCTGCTGAGTTATAATACTTTTCACCTCTGTCCTCATCAGTGCCACCCCTGCCTATTCCACCCTCACTGAGACCCTTCTTACCAAGCCTACCCTCACCCCTGGAGATGTTGAAGCTGCCCTGGTCACTGCTGAAGAGACTAGGGCAGAATCATTGTCAATTGCTGCTCTCAACACTTCCACCCCTCCCCATCCTGTTCCTTCTTCCAATCCCAATCCCAAATCAAATTGTGAATGCCACTTTTGTGATGCCAAGGGCCATACAACAAGGAACTGTCGGAAGATGAAACAGGCTAAGGCTCAGGCTAATCAGGCAAATGACAGGGATTCTCTGGCTGAGTTTGCAGGCAATGCAAGTGCTCTCTCCACTCCCTCCAGCTCCTGACTTTGGATTGCAGACACAGGTGCAACCTCTCACATGACTCCTCATCGTGAATGGTTTAAGGACTATACTGCTGTCAGAGTCCCTGTACATCTAGCTGATAACAATGTCATATATGCTGCCAGTTTGGGTTCAGTTGTTTTTACACCGGTAAAAAATGGGAAATGCTTGCATCAAATCCAATTCTCCAATGTGTTACATGTTCCTTTACTTGCCAACAATCTTCTATCTGTCCTCACCCTAACAAGAAAGCACAATTTTGAAGTTAACATCAGGAAGTCAACTATGAGATTTACTCTTAACTCCCAGCTGTTGTTTGAGGCTTCAATGTCTGAGGACAATAGTGCCCTATTGGATGGATCCACTGTTGTTCAAGCTGCCTTGAGGGCCACTCCCTCATCCCCTGAACTATGGCATCATCACTTCTGTCATATTGGAAGAAATCAACTTAAACAACTCATCTCTGGTTCACTGGTAAAGAACTTGGACATTGGAAAATCTTCTCTCTCCACTCCCCTCCCAGATATCTGTGAGCATTGCTTGGCTGGCAAGCAACATTGCTTCTCATTCCCCCAGAGTGCCTCAAACAGATGTAGTAGGCCTTTGGAACTTGTCCACTCTGATGTGCATGGCCCTGTGTCTGTCCAAACCCCTCAGCAACACCAGTACTGGATCACTTTCATTGATGACTTCACCCTTTGCTGAAACACAAACTGGGTTTACTTTGAAGGCACTGAGGGCAGTGAATACATAGGAAAGGATGGATCATTTTCTTAAGGAACATGGGATTGTGAGGGAGGATACCACCACTGCTACTCCACAGCAGAATGGAGTTGCAGAGAGGACAAACTGGATTCTGGATGAAGGTATCACCTCTATGCTGCATGAAGCATCTGTGCCTGGTTCCTTCTGGGGAGATGCTTTAGGTGTCTTTGTTCACACTCTAAATCACTCTCCTTCATCAGCACTTGATGGAGTCACTCCTTATGAGGCTTGGTTTAATCATAAACCTTCTGTCTCTCACTTCCGTGTTTTTGGATGTCAAGCCTACATTCATGTGCAGAAGGACAAACAGAAAAGTTTTGAGTCAAAGACTTGTCATGGAATTTTCATTGGGTACCCACCAGACTTCAAAGGTTGGAAAGTTTATGATCCATAGACTTTTATCTCAAGAGATGTGACCTTTGATGAACAATCCATGCCTGGAAACAAATCTGATTCTTCTATCGGTCCCTACATTCCTACACACCTGTTTCCAGTGCCAAAGGCAGGGGGAGACAGCAATCGCTTCACTCCTCTCCCTGACACTGATGATTCCTTTGACACTTTCTCCTCTGACACTGTCCCTCCTGCACCACCTTCTCCTGCCCCTTCCTGTTGTAACTCAGGTTATGGCACCTCTGAGGATGACTTTAGTGTTTATACAAGTAGTAGAAACAGTAAAGTCTGACTCAGTAGTCATGTGACTCATATGGAGTGAAGATTGAATAGAAAGAGAAGGAAACAAATGCATAACTTCAACACTTCCCCCTCTCCATCCCCATTTCTCCCTGCTTCTCCATTGCCCTCACCCTCTCCTGCACCACCCTCCTCTTCATCTGGCCCTTCAACTTTGCACAGAACAACTTGCTCCAATGCTGGAAAACCTCCAGGTGAGTGGTGGAAGGTAAACCCATCTCCTTCCCCACCTGTGAGCAAGTGGGAGGCTAGAGAGCCAACTCCTGGTGTCAACTCTGACTCTGAGGCTGATGCTGATGAGCCAGAAGATGACTCAGAAGATGAGCTTGCTATGGCTGCCCTTTCTGTGGTTATTTCACTTAGTTTCTCTTCAATCTGTGCTCTATTTCATGTCACATGACTGCAGAGTCATCCTTTACTGTTACTACTAGGTGTATTAACACTAAAGTCTGACTCAGGAATGTTATGGAAATGGGAAATTCCCATTTTTAGCCTCTTATGGCCTCTGTACAGTATATTATCATGTGACATGTATATATTAACAACCTAACCAACTATTATCACCCAAAACACCCGATGTCCATGTTATTGTAAACACCACTGTTACAACATCTGTTACATTAATTGTAACATCTTCTCAATGTCATGGCCCTCTCCTGCACCCGAATGCTATAGAAATGGGCCAATTAGGCCCCATTTTTATAACAAGGAAGCACCTAGTAGCTGGGTTATAATACAACTGCCTCAAATACACTGATATCATACTACACCCAACTTCCCCCGCGTGCTCTCGACTTCACACTGATTCTTTCACTTTTGGGGCCACAACTTCGAAATTTTGGGCCACAACACCAAAAAACTCTTTTTCTGCCCTCTTCTTTGTGACAATCACTGCATAACAAATACACCATGTACTTTGCTTAACAAGCTACCAAGTGCCCAAGTCTTGCACTGATTGCCCTGCTTTTAGGGCCTTAAACTCTGTTTTTTGATTTTTTTGGGGCCACAACACTAAAAGTCTTGTCTGTGCCCCCAATACTTCACAATCACTTTGAAACAAACCAACATTGGCATGACACTCTCTGTTCAGTTCTTGCATTGATTGCTTGATTCCCAGAGCTACAACTTCGAATTTGGCACCTCTGACAAAACCTTTCCCCTGCCACTTCATATAATCATTGGATTTGTCCAAAACTTTCTTAACATGCTCTGTCCCCATCTTCTGATTACCATGGTCACTTTGGCAACAATCGTTGTATTTTCTTGGCCACTCCTATGCCACTGGTGAATTGATAAAATTTGCTGGTAATGCTAGTGAAAGTGCTCTATCCACCCTACTCAGGCCCTGATTTCTGGATTGCAGACACTGGTGCAACAGCTCATATGACACCAAATCGCCACTGGTTCTCTGAGTATAAGTCTTCCAAGATCCCAGTTCATCTTGCTGACAATAATCTGGTCTATGCCATTGGTGTTGGTTCAATTGTCTTCAATCCTGTTAAAAATGGACAATCCCTGCAACCCATTGAGTTCAGCAATGTGTTGTGTTTTGTGTTGTGGGTTATTTCTTTCAATCTTTGCTTTATAGATAGCCATGTGACTACTGAGTGGTTCTTTATTGTTTCTACTATAATAAACACTAAAGACCAACTCAGGGTGTGCCACCAGCTGAGTTACAATACAATGTTCTCCATGTCCTTCTCCTTGCCAACAACCTCCTCTTTGTCCTCACACTTACTTGAAGCAAGAATTTCGAAGTTGTCATCAGGAAATCAACCATGGACTTTACTCTAAACAGTCAAGTACTGTTCCAAGCTTCAGTTTCTGATGAGAATATAACCTCACTGGATGGATCGACAGTTGTTCAAGCTGCAGCTCTCAAAATGTCCACCTCTCTGTCCCCTGAACTCTGGCATAGATGCTTTTGCCACATTGGACAGGAATGATTTAAGCAGCTGGTTTCTGGCAAATTTGTGAGGGACCTCCTAATCCATAATTCACCTTCCTCCCTGTTGTAGTTTTAGTTGTCTCTTTTCATTTCAATCTTCACTCTATAGATAGTCATGTGACTTTGGAGTCAGCTTTATCCTTTTTACTTATTGTATCTAGGCCCAAGTCTACTCCAGACTGCCCCAGGGGTGCTAACTTGAGTTACTACACATTCACCCCTGATTCCATGTCTCCTGTTTGGCTCCACACAAGCCAAATGATTCATTGTTATTCCCCAGACAGGTAGCCCAGGTCTTCTGCAACTTCAGGATCAACCCCAAAAGAGAATACCAGGTCCAGGATTTCCTGGACCATGCCTGGGACACAGGTGATAGCCTGTGGCTACATGTCAAATGGAGTCTCAGTGACCTCACTTGGGAGCCACTCTCCAATTGTGACAAATTAGCCACCCTGGATGACTACCTTATATTACAGGGAGTCAAGGAAGTAGAAGAATTGAGTAAGGGAAGTTGGTTCCTGACTCCCCCTGCCCAAGGCACAATCAAGTCACCTCATAATAAGCCCCTAAAGAGGGCTAATTGGCTGGCACTAGTAATAAGGCCCATCAAGGGCCGCCTCTGGTGCTAATTTTCCCAATATGGGAATTGCTTCAAGGATGCTTAAAATTATATTCCCACAGTCAAGTTTTTCACCCCCTCTTTCTTTGCCAACAGGGAACAATGAGTCCCTGAGACTGTATACAATGATAACTCATCGTGTTCTTACTCAATGAGGGATACAGAAGAATGTTGTGGTTATTTCACTTAGTTTCTCTTCAATCTGCACTCTATTTCATGTCACATGATGGTGGAGTTGTCCTTTACTGTTACTACTAGGTGTATTAACACTAAAATCCAACTCAGGAAGCACCTATTAGCTGGGTTATAATAGGTTATGAGCCCTCTGGCTTGAAGAACTCCAAAAACACCACTATTTTTTGATTTCTTCAATGCTCTGCAAAACTTGCTCTAAGCATTACTCCTGTGGCTTGGTTTCTTCATGCATCGCTTTGAAACTCATATACGACATCAGCTGCACTGCGCACATGCTTGTCCCTCAGTTTCATTGCGATTGCATCACTCTGTTGGCCACAGTCCCAACATTGATTATGCTGTTATTTGAACCACCCACTTTAAGTGCCAGTGGTCAAAACTTCTCTCTTAACACCCTCTGATTTGAGACTTGTACACCACATACTATGCTTGATGCACTATCATTGTCACCCTTAGATGCTGGTCACTTCGCTTATCCCACCCCACATCACATCCTGCTTTCCATGTCATCTGAAACCACCTCAGACTCCATTGTTAAGCTCAATCCTGCAAATTTTCATGCCTGGTACACTGAAATTGCTGATTTGTTGTGCAAAAAAAGCTACTGGGGCATTATCAATGGCACAGTCACACTGCCAGCTTAAAAAGCCCATGAAGCTGCTCTTGCCAAAGAGAAGGCACTTGGTCTGATCAGGAGAAGTGTGGAATTTGCTCTAAAACCTGTCATTGCTGGGCTGGATGACCCCAAAGATGTTTTGGAAAAGTTGAAGTCCACTTATGGTGTCTCAAATGCTTGAATGCACTTCAATGTGCTTGAATTGTTTCTATCGCTCACCCAACAGCCTGATGTGCTGTAGTTATTTCTCTTCATTTTCTATTCAATCTGTGGTCCATATAGTGTCATGTGACTGCCAAGTTGCTCTTTACTGTTCTTACTATTGTAATAACACTAAAGTGCAACTCAGACTAAGGTGTCCTGCTGAGATACAATACCAAGTTCTTCCAGTAAGTGAGGGTCATCCATGTTCCATCTGAGGCTCCTGTCATATCCATCCACAGCCATCACCTTCCACCACCTCCGGTCCCTCCAGATTGCCTCCGCTCCTTCATCACTAACCTTGGAGCCTCCAGTTTCCACAATCCCCTCCAACTCCCCCGATGGTCACCACCCCCTCATTTCAATATATTGCCTACACCTCCCTAAGTACAGAACCCTGAAGGCCTCTGGACAGCTCCAACGTTGTTGTGGGGCCAAGTCTGTGCACTGCAAAAAGTCAGATTCTGCAGAATTTGCCCACCAACACACACCACATACCTGTTGACACTTCCAATGCTCATTCTCTCACTATCTAACACACCATACACCCATTCCTTATTTTTCCATATTTTCCCCATCATTCCTGACAGCCCAAGTCAATTTCCCATGACACTGCCAATTTCACCCCCTCCCCAGACCTCCATAACCACACATTAAACCCAGCTGGTTTTCTACCCATTGGTGATGCTCTACCTTCCCCCTTCACCCATGGAGCATTTCCCAGAGTGGAAATCCCATACTTGGATGGTTCAGCACAGTGTAGAGCCTCATGTGGTCTTGACAGCACCTGTCAATGGCCATATCTCAGGAACTACTGCACCAATTGGGACAAACAAGGGTTCATTGGAAAGCTGGAGATGAGGAGGTTGCTGATGGGAGGATAGGTGGGTGCTGTGGCAAAGTGTTGTGGAGTTAACTTTTATAATTTCCATTTCGGACCCATTGTCACAATTTCCCTATTCATTCATATTTCTTTTATTGTTTCTGTCAAAAACCCGAGTCAGGAGAGGGGTAAATGCATGAGTCCGAATGCAGGCGGGGCTCAACTAGAGGGGGGTCCGAGGGCTCCGGTAGTGAACCGAAGCTTCTCAGGGAGCCCGGTTCTGCTGGATGGTACAAGAGGCTCTAAGAAGGACACGGCCTCAGCGACTCGGAGGGAGCGCTGTGCCTCCGTTACGTCTCAGTTAGTCCTTGTATTTCTTATGTCTGAGGTGTCTTGTAGAACAGGGACAGGATTCACTCAGAGGGACTTTGGGTGGCATTTTAGTCGAGATTAGAACTGAGGAACTACAGGTTCTAATCTACAGGTATTTATAAAGGAGAATGGGGAGGACTTAGTCAAAGTCCGAAATGACCAATGGGACAACACCGAAAGGTACCGAATGATACCGAGAGGTACCGAAAGGTCCCAAACGATATCTAAAACGGGGAACCGAGGTGTCGGGCCAAGGAGGGCAGAGTTGGAGGCTGGAAAATGAATGGGGAAGACAAATGGGTAAAGGGGGTTAGCCGACTGAATGGTAGTAAAAAAGGTAGTCATGCTAAGAATGGAAGGTGACTAATAAGTGATAACGTGAGGGAGATCACTGAAGGATGCGGGTAGCTCCGAAAGTGGAGTTGCGTATCCGAGGGATGTTAGGTGACTCAAATAAATGAAATGGGTGGAGGAAGGGTTTAAGGGCATGTCACGGGATATCGGAGATCCGTTGGGGTATCGGAGCAAATCTGGGGTCTCCGAATGTTCCGACTCAGGACCGAGCTTCCGGGATGGGAGTGGCCTAGGTTCGGTGTGTCGCAACCAGACCGGAGCTGAGACAGTCAGGAGGGAAGGTGACTTGGGGAGTAGGAAGGCATGGTGTAGGAGATGGTGAAGTTGTTAGGAAGGTGTGGTGTGGTGGGAGTGCGCGGGGTCGGGATTCCGGGATATGACAGTTTCTCTGTTCCTAATTGGACATTCCTTATTTACATCAGCCTGTTTGCATTTCCCCATTCCATTCATTTCATTTCCAGTTCATATAAAATAGAAAAATACCTTGTACATAACAAGTGAGTACTGAATAGACCTGTGCAGAAGTTACATCCAAGTGGCAAAGATGCCATCCATGACCCCAATGCCCCCCCTGAGCTTGTTGCTAATGTCTAAGACCCCTCCACTCATAACCCTCAGCCTTGATGTCCAAGAGAGGTGTAGGTGAGTGTTTAGTTGAGGTTCTAGCAGACCTGGTAGTGCTGTAAGCATGCTAGGGATGTAACCCAGCAGCAAACAAGAAAAGAAAAAGGGGGGGCAAAGAAAATCTTTCTACCGGTAAGGCTGCACATGGTCCCGGTGCAAGTGCATGATACTAATAAATTCTCTTAAACTCAGAACTCACCCTGGTCCTTCTTGGACAGTTGTCAGGGAGTCAAACTAAGCTCTTTAAACGTGTGGAAGGGTTTCTCAACACCACAGTCTTTGTAGCACAGAAGAGGGGTCCAACAACTGTAAGTACAACACAAACTGGGTGTATATATAGAAAAAAAGGGGAAATCAGAACAAAAACCAAGGAAAATAGCCGATGGATGGTGGCAATGGAAACAGGAAGAATGTTGAGAACTAGAAACAATAAGGCAAAAAAAAGTGTCCACATGGTAACAATAAAATCAATAATTGAGGCCCATAAGGTCAATATCAACCATTAATCTCGCTTCTCCACCGCGTATCTGTCTCCCTACCTCCCGTCCCGTCATTCCATCCTCTTCTCCTGATCCGTCGCTGTCCTTCAAGCTCAAAATCGTGTGAATTGGTGGAAAATTGGTGGAGATATGGGGGAAGATAACCATGAATTTTGGGGAAGTGGCAATATGAGTCTTGAGAAAAAAGCATGGAAAAAATTGGAAAAAATGTGGAAATGTGCCATGGGCATTGTGAATGTGTCGGAGGCTTGAGGGTGCTCATTGGAGCCTCGAAAAAACGTGTTTCTTGCCTTGTTTGTGTGGTACTTGCTGTGCCCTCTGTGAGGTCTCAGTGGGTAGCTCAGCACACAGAGCTGTAAGTGATACAATGGTGTGTAAGCAGTTAACCGGAGGTTGCTGCTTACCCACATGACTATATGTATCTTTAATTACATATGGCTCGGGGTTCAGGGCTATTGCCCTGACACCCTCCTACAGCGCCCCAGGACCAAAAACCTGGACCTCCCACCACATACACAATCACTACCACCCTCCCCCTTTCTCTGTCTCAAGTCTAGGTGATAGACCTGTTACAACGTCCACAAGCACACCCCTGCCTCTACTGGGCAATTTAGTTGCCTGCCCTGCAAGTCTACCTTTGGGCTGATCACTCCTTTCCGCTTCTGGGTCATAACCTGCTAATCCATTAAACCCCATAACCCAAGTCATTGGTAATACTCAGTCAGCTAACCCGTAACTCAGTTAGGTCCACTCCACCCAGCCCCTGCCATTTACAGGCCTGCTGTCTAGACTCCCTCTGTAACTATATATATACCTAACCTGTAGATATGTTACACCTCAGTGATAAAATCAACTAGAGTTTTCCCCCTCTTTGAGAGTTCCCTCCAGTCCATAAATTAGGGCACAGATGTGTTACTAGGCACAGCGCTCCTGGCATAAGTTGCTGAGGCTGAAGCCCTCTGTTCACAGGGATGTTGTCGTTTGTCCCGAACCTGGTCTCTGACAGCTCCAGCATTTGCAGCATAGAGTTTAGCCTCAGTGGTGGACTTGGCAACAACATCTTGACATCTACTGGACCAACTGACACATGAGGCACCAACAAATGAGGCATACCCTGAAGTTGAGAGTGCCTTTGCAGTGTCCCCAGCATAGTCATGTTGTAGTTTCTTATTCCTTTGTCTTTTTCCTTTCAATCTGTGTTCTATAAGCATCACATGACACCAGAGTTGTCCTTTACTGTTTCTACTATCTGTATAAACACTAAAGTCCAACTCAGGGTGTGCCACCAGCTGAGTTACAATAAGTCAGAGTCAGAGAACACAGAGAGAGTGACTGTCAGAGACCAGATTCGAGACGAGGGAATGTCTCCATAATGGAGGGCTTCAGCCTCAGCGACTTCTGCCAAGAGCGCTGTGCCTAGTGACACATCCGTGCCCTAACTTACTGACTGGCAATTAGAACCTAGGGGGGGTAACTCTAGTTGATTTTACTACTGGGGTGTAACCTATGTACAAGTGGGATATATATATGGTTACAGCGGGGACGGGTCCGCAATTGGTGGAGCCGAACGGAGCGGAGCTAACAGGGTTTAAGCATTAGCCGACTGAATATTACCGACGAGTCGGTTCGTGGGGTTAGCGGAAAGGCAGGTGTTAACCCAGAAATGGAAAGGAGGGATAGGCCCGAAGGTGGGCTCTGCAGGGCAGGCGAGTGTATTGCCCAGCGGAGGCGGGGGTGCGCTAGCGGACGTCGGAGCTGTCCGGAAGTCCTCGGGGCTCCGTACTTAGGGAGGCGTAGGTAATAAATTGGAATGAGGGGGTGGTGACCATCGAGGGGTACCGAGAGGATTGCGGAATACGGGGGCTCCGAGGTTAGTGAGGGAGGAACGGAGTTGGACCGGAGGGATCGGAGGAACCGGAAGTCGATGGCCGGGGATGGATATGACAGTATCCCCTTCTTAGGCCTGAACCCTTGAAGGCCCAGAATTAGTAAGACGAGGGGGGCTGCACTTACAGGAAGAAAAGCAAATGAGGAAATAAAAATGAAAACGGAAGTGAGGAGCGGAGGGGAAAGGAGAAATGGGAGAGGAGTCGGGGTTCCTAAGGAGCTTCGGGTCCAGGCTTCGCTGGATACCGAGAGTGGAACGCTTCGACGAGGTCAGAGGCGTGATCGAGTTCACCAGCAAGGAGCCATTGTGTCTCCTCGTCGGTCCCTTCATAGCCTAGCCACTTGACCAAGTAGAGCAACTTGTTGCATCTACGTCGGTCGATCTTGGAGTCGAGTATCTCCTCGATCTCGAACTCCATCTCGCCTTCAATTTCTACAGGAGGCGGAGGTGGCTGGTGGCGGTTCGGAATGGTGTTCGGGATGGATGGTTCAATCTGCGAGACATGGAATACCAGGTGAATGGCTCGCATGTTTTCCGGCAGGCGGAGAGTGAGGGAGTGGGTTCCAACGCGGGCGATGATCTCGAATGGGCCGAGGTTTTTCTCGGAGAGCTTTTTGGAAGGTCGAGTGGAACAGAAGTACTTGGCCTTCACATAGACCGAGGTTCCTACTTCGAAAGCTGGGGCAGGGCTCCGACGAGAGTCTGCCAGGCCCTGATAACGGATCTGAGCGAGATGCATTTCCTCACGAAGGAAGTGGTGGAGGGAGTCGAGATCGACGGAGTACTCTTGGGCGCGTACTGATGTCAGGTCTCGCTCCGGGTGAACAGTGATGTTCAGATGGTAGCCTTTGTTGGCGAAGAACGGGGAGACGCCCGTGGTGGCATTCGGAGCGTTGTTGTATGCGAACTCTGCGAGAGGCAGGAGTTCGGACCAATTGTCCTGCTGGTAGTTACTGTAAATGCGCAGGTACTGCTCGAGCGTCTGGTTCATCCGTTCGGTCTGACTGTCTCCTTCCAGGTGATAACCGGAGGTGAAGTGGAGGCGGATGTCGAGGGCCTTACCAAGTGAACGGAAGAAATGAGAGACAAACTCCGGACCCCTGTCGGAGGTGACGTGGGATGGAACTCCGTGCTTGGAGAACACATGGAGGAGGAAAAGCTTGGCCAGTTCCGGAGAGGTGATGGTATCGTGGGTAGGGATAAAAATGCACTGTTTGGACAGGCGGTCCACGACGACCAAGATGGAAGTGAATCCGGAAGAGGAGGGTAGCTGTTCGATAAAATCCATGGAGATGGAGTTCCAAGGACGTTCGGGGATGGGGAGTTGTTTGAGTAAGCCATAAGGCTTATGACGGGGGACCTTGGCGCGGGCACAAGAAGTGCAGGAGGATATGTAACTCTTGATGAAGTTACGGATGCCCGGCCAGGTATACTCACGACGCACTAGATCCAGAGTCCGGTTTTGCCCGAAGTGTCCGGAAAGTTGGTGGTCATGTTTGTCTCACAAAATGCGAAGATGGAGATCGTTAGAATCCGGCATGTAAATGCGATTGTCCAGCCTTAAGAGGCCTTCGGCATCAACGGACCAGTGGGAGTTGGGGAGGTTGGGGGAAGCGAGATGAGAAGAGATTGAGGTGTCGGAGGAGAGGGAGGTTAGGATGTCTCGATGAAGAGCCTCTGTGTCGACGAGTATGGCTGCTCGGATTACTGTGGCAGCTAGGAACGTAGCTCGTAAGGACGCAGTGAGCTGCTCCAAAGTGAAGACCGGTCGGAAGTTCTGCGGATTGACGCGAGCGTAGTCCATATCCCCTTCTTTGGGATAGACGTCCCAGCGTCTTGTCAACGCATCTGGTTTAACTCCGAGTCTTCCAGGACGGAATCGGACTGTCAAGTGGAATTGGGAGAGGAACTCTGACCAGCGGGCTTGCCACCAGGTCAAGAGTTTGGTGGTGGAGAAATACTCGAGGTTCTTGTGGTCGGTGACGACGTTGATTGGGGTTCCTGAACCTTCGAGGTAATGACGCCATGATCGGAACGCATCATGAATGGCGAGCAGTTCCTTGTCATGGGTGTCGTAATTGAGCTCCGGTGCCGAGAGTGTTCTTGAGCAGAAAGCGACGGGGCAAATTTCTCCATCATCACAGCGAATGGAAAGGATTCTGGAGATCGCGTAATCGGAGGCGTCGGTTTCTACAATGAGGGGGGCGTCGGGTAGCCAATGTGTGAGGATAGGAGCGGAAGTGAAGGCCTCTTTCAAGGTGTTGAAAGCAGCGCGACAATCGTCGGAGAATAGCCAGGGGGCTCCTTTACGCGTGAGGCGTGTCAAGGAGACCACAATGTCGGAGTATTGGTGAATGAAACGCCGATAGAAGTTAGCGAAGCCAAGGAAGGATTGGACATCCTTGACTTTACGGGGCTCAGGCCAATCTTGGACGGCTTTGACTTTCTCGATGGACATGGTGAGTCCGGAAGGAGAGAGGCAGTAACCGAGATATTCCGTAGTGTCCGTATGGAACTCGCATTTCTTCGGATTGGTGTATAGGCCGTGTTTGCGGAGTCTCTTAAGAACTTCTCGGACATGCTCCTGATGTGAAGCCATGTCTTTCGAGTAGGTAAGGATGTCGTCTAGGTAGACTACCACAGAAACGTCCAAGAGGTCGGCAAAGATCGTGTTGACGAATCGCTGGAAAGCCGCAGGTGCATTCGTGAGACCGAATGGCATGACAAGCCACTCATAGGAACCATAGCGCGTGCGGAAGGAAGTCTTCCATTCGTCACCTGCTGCAATGCGAACCAGGTGGTAAGCATGCCGGAGGTTGAGTCTGGTATAGACTGTGGCACAGCTAGGTGCGTCAAGGAGGTCGGAGATGCGGGGAAGTGGGTAGCGATCCTTTTTGGTGATCTTGTTCAGCCCTTGGAAGTCGACGCAAAGACGGAGGGATCCGTCCTTCTTGCGGACGAAGAGGACCGGTGCCGTGTGAGCGGAAGTAGCGGGACGAATGAAACCGGAGGCCAGGTGTTCGTCTAAGAACGCCCGGAGGGCCTCGAGTTCCAAAGGAGAGAGAGAGTACATGGTACCCAAGGGTGGGGAGGTGCCTTCCTCAAGGTCGATCTTTAGGTCGTGCTCACGGTGCAGTGCCAGCGTCGAGGCTTTGCTCTTACTGAACACATCCGCGAACTCGTGATACTCCTTCGGAACGGCCAAGAGGTCGACGGAATCGGTGTGGGATGAGGCAGCCCTCAAGCGGCTTTCCTCGGAAGGGATGGTTAGGCTGAAGGATACCAATCCTTCAAGTCAGCAAGCCTTTGCGAATGCGGAACGGCTGACGAACTCGATAGATGGTAATGGAGGAGTAACAGCCTGTGACTGAAGTGCTGGCAAAACATCAGATGGTTGGATGTCGGACGATGGCAGTGTTGCCAGAGACGACGGGGGAGAGCTCGGAGTGACTGTCTTGGTAGGTTCGGAAGTTCGGAACGTGATACTGCTTGAGACCCAGTCAATCAACGGATTGTAGCTGTTACGGGGATGGGGGAAATTCCCCATTCCTCGATCCGTTCTTATAGTGGGATGACGAGGGTCATGTATAGTTTGTACCATAACTGGAAGTGTAATCGATGAGTCTTGCCCGGGAGTGGACGATCGAATTCCCATCGATCGTGATGGGTGATGTAGTGAGCTATTAAGGGGTTGATGATATGTAGTCGGAGATACCAGGACAGATGGGCCAGCCACGGGTACTTGGCGCTCCTCAATGGAGCGTACCGTGTGCGAGGTTACGACTTGCGGGATGGACGAGAACCTCGTGTAGTTGCCATCGGGTACTTGGCGTTCGCAGTGCGAACGTACCGGTGGCGGGTTGATATCATAGGCGTGCAATGAGGACTGACTATTAGGGCCTTCGGTGACTTGGCGTTCCCAAAGGGAACGTACCGTTGGCGGGGACACATGTTGACTGGCAAAGGAAGTAACAGACGGCGGATGGGCGGCTACTTGGCGTTCGCGTAGCGAACGTGCCGGCATCGCGGGTGAGGGGGCCTCATAGAGTTCGCGATCACTATGATCGTGATGGGATGTCGTATGTTGAGTACTGGAGGGAGAGCGTAGTGATGAAGAACCATAGGGTACAGATTCAATAGGACGATACACATGTCGAGAGTCTTCGACTCTCGACCTCGAGTTCTCGCGGCGAGGGCCGTTAGAGGACTCGATATACCCAGACTTATAAGACATATTGAGAGTTGTACAGTCACACGAGTTCAGTTGAGTCACAGGGAGGGTTGTTACAGAAGACGGTACACGAAGCAGTTGTAGTGCAGTTGTTTAGTTAGCGGGAACCACCTTCGGCGGTTTCCGTACATGACGCGTGACTATCTACAAATGGTAAGGTCGCGGGAAATCCCGCGAAACACAAACAACCTCGGCCAGCACCAAAACCCCAATGGGGAAAGCTTTGCACGAGGGGGGGGAAAGGGGTAGAACGGGTAAGGAGGATAGGGTAGCGGGATAGAGGACGGAAAGGAGAAAGAGGGGAGGAGCGATAGAGAGGGGAAGTCTTTGACCATGCAACGGATATGGTCGTTGGAGACTCCGTATCCGTAACAGTAGCGGGTAAGCCAGTTGTGTCCTAGGACTAGGGAACATGATCCATCCAGTGATGTGACAAAAAAGGTCATGGGGGTGATGTTTCCGGAAGCGAAGCGGAGGGGAATATCAACGGCACGGGTTATGATCGAATTTGTGCTACCGTCGAATAGGCGTAGTTGTAGGGGTTTGATCTGGTATGTCTTCAAGGCCAGCTTTTTTACGAAGGTGTCGTCGATGAAGCAGTCCGAAGACCCAGAATCTACGAGTGCGGGTACGTTCTCATAGGAGCAGAAAAGTTTATTTTGTGTCCTACTATTGGACGGAGGAGCAACAGGAGGAGAAGAAGAAGAGAAGCGGAGAGAGGTGGATCGATCTATGGAAGTAGTCGGAGGGGGCGGAGGAGAGAGTGGTACATCAGCAACACTATCTACAATGGGTAGAACATTGCCCGAAGGGTCAACATTGAAAGGAGAAAATAGACCATTTGAAAGAGAAAAGGAAACAGGAATGTGGAGGGAGGATAAGTTGGAAATGGAAGACGTGTTTAAACGCACTTCTTTGAGCGCACGGAAGGAAGGATCGCAACCCCCGGTCCGTGCGGAGTCCACGGGGGTGCAGACTAATTTTTTGCTTCTGCAGAAGCGGATCCTTGCTCCTCGGTCTGGGCTGAACAGGCCTTAGAGGCGCGAGAAGAAGACTTGGGACAATCCTTGATCATATGGCCAGACTGACCGCAGAACATACAAAGTTTCTTGTCGAGACGACGCTTATGCTCTTGTGGCGTGAGCTTGCCGTTGTCTCCGAGTTTAGAAGAGAGGTCCGGTTTAACGGAGCTGGCCTCGGACTTCTTATTGTCCTTCGGAGGCCTACTACCGGAAGCGGAGTTGAAAGAGGAGGAGGAAGGGACGGGGTCGGAACGAGAAGCGGCGGTGGACTTGTCGAAAACGTTAGAGGAAGAAGGTTTCGCGTGACGTGTAACTTCCGATTTACGCTCCCAATAGCGCACGTCGAGAGTTTGGGAAAGGGTGCGAAGCTCAGAGAGAGTAGAGGGTTTACCTACTCTGGCAATATCATCCTTGATACGTTCCGGCAATCCGTTGTAGAAGAAACGACGAAGCGCGGCTTCTCCGTAACCGTGAAGTTGAGAGGCATGTCAATTGAACTCGACGACGTATTTATTGATGTGGTGCCCATCCTTCATGTCCAGTGTCATCAGTTGAACCTCGGCGTCGCCCACAGGATCGTGAGGGCCGAAGTTAGTTTGAAGTTCATTAATGAACTCTTGATAGTCATTCATCCATCACGGACGAAGCGTGGAATTTTGGTCGAATAACAGGTCCAGCTCGAACCAATCGAGGGCCATTCCCTTGAGGTAGGACTGCGCAAATATGACTTTAGCGCGGTCACTAGCGAAAGCGAGGGGACGGTCCTGGAAATTGAGCTCGCATTGGACCAAGAATACTCGGAGTTCTCGGGGATCCTTTCCGTTGAACTGTTCGGGTTCGCGGACCTTGGTCCGGAGAGCAGAAGATGGTCGTCGTCGTCGTCGTCCGGTGTGACGAGCCAGACTGGCAATGGCTTGGGCCAATTGTGTAATGGCCACGTTGGAGGTGGGTTCGGCATCGTCAGTGGTTGGGACAGTGGGGATGGGAGGATCAGCAGGAGGAGGGTCGACGAAGTCGGGGACCTTGGAACCGAGTCCAAAGAAGTGGACGGGATCTATGGGTTGTTCCGTGGTGTCTCCGAAGTCGGAGTCTGCAACTGGTGATCGATTCCTAACGGGGCGCATGATCGGAGTCGATGGGAGAGGGGTTTCAAGGTTAGAAAAGCTTCGAAACTCAACTGGGTTTCTCGCCAATCGACTAGGACCAGGCTGAGAGGGTTCTGGGGAAGGCAAAGTGGAGTTGGGGACTAATGTGCGTAGTTGCGAACGAGTGCGAAGGACTTTTGGTGCCATACAAGACGTGTACTAGTCAGGGAGTAGTAAAATACTGTCAGAGACCAGATTCGAGACGAGGGAATGTCTCCATAATGGAGGGCTTCGGCCTCAGCAACTTCTGCCAAGAGCGCTGTGCCTAGTGACACGTCTGTGCCCTAACTTACTGACTGGCAATTAGAACCTAGGGGGGGTAACTCTAGTTGATTTTACTACTGGGGTGTAACCTATGTACAAGTGGGATATATATATGGTTACAGCGGGGATGGGTCCGCAATTGGCGGAGCCGAACGGAGTGGAGCTAACAGGGTTTAAGCATTAGCCGACTGAATATTACCGACGAGTCGGTTCGCGGGGTTAGCGGAAAGGCAGGCGTTAACCCAGAAACGGAAAGGAGGGATAGGCCCGAAGGTGGGCTCTGCAGGGCAGGCGAGTGTATTGCCCAGCGGAGGCGGGGGTGCGCTAGCGGACGTCGGAGCTGTCCGGAAGTCCTCGGGGCTCTGTACTTAGGGAGGCGTAGGTAATAAATTGGAATGAGGGGGTGGTGACCATCGAGGGGTACCGAGAGGATTGCGGAATACAGGGGCTCCGAGGTTAGTGAGGGAGGAATGGAGTTGGACCGGAGGGATTGGAGGAACCGGAAGTCGATGGCCGGGGATGGATATGACAGTGACTCTCCCTGGAGATGATGGCCCAAACTCGAGACAGAAGTCAGAAGTCTGTTGTAACTCAGGTTATGGCACCTCTGAGGAAGACTTTAGTGTTTATACAAGTAGTAGAAACAGTAAAGTCTGACTCAGTAGTCATGTGACTCATATAGAGCAAAGATTGAAAGGAAATAAATGCACAACTTCAACAAAGTTGCCTTAAGGTATCTAAACACCCATTGAACTGCATTCCAATGTACCTTCCCTGGGCTCTTAGGAGTTGAAGCGACTCAGGAGACCAACAGCATAGACAATGTCAGGTCTGGTTCCAATGGCCAGGTACATGAGGCTGCCAATTGCACTCATGGGAGCATACTGGTAGTGGGGAAAATGGGTTGGTTGACCAGTGCACAGTAATGGGTGACCATGGGAAGTTGGACCCACAGGTGCATGGCCAGGCATCCTGGAGCTGCCTGGACCATATCCCTCTCCTAAGGAGGTGGGATAGGCCATAGCTCCTGATAGGGAGCTACTGGATGGATGGGAGTGACCACTCAACCACCCAGTGGGCTGGTGGGAACAGGTAGTGAGAGGTTGGGAATGGGAATGGCCTCCTTGCTGCGGTTTTGTCATGGAGAGTAGGAATGAGGATGTGGACATGACTCCAGGGTTACAGATATGGTCACAGGTGATGACACAGTTGAGTGGCAGGTACAATCAGGATACAAGGGTTTGTAGGCTATGTATTCAATAAGGAAAAAATCTTTCAGCAGTTGCCTTACATGTCATATGACTTGCAACTATCTAATATAAATGGTTAAGGGAAATCCCTTGAAACTCAACAAATCCCCCAGCCAGCACCAAAACCCACTGGGAAAGCTTGGCATGGGGTTTGACAGAGAAGTATGGTGGTGAATTCATTGTCTATAGTCATGAACCATAAGATTCTAGGTCCATTCTATAACACTTGGTATGTCATGAATATTCCACAAGGGTTGAAATTGGCCAAGACAGTCAACCACAGTCTACAGACAACATGCTAGTTGGTCTCAAGGTGAAACAACAGTCATGTTGGCAGTTGACTTAAGTGAGCACTCAGGTAGCACAGCATGCATAACTAGTAGGGGTGTGCCCTGGTTCTATGATGATATTGCAAACTGGTTCTAAAACCAAACTGCAACTGCAACTGCAAAGAATTTGACCCTATGGAAATGTAATGTTGTGGATGCATTCATATAATAATGATACACTCCCAAGCATTTGTAAATTGATTACAACAGCTAGTAATACAAACTTGTTTGAACTGTTCCAGAACCAAACTGTGGTTCAGTTTGGTTCAGATTTACTTATTATAACCCAGCTAATAGGCACTTCCTGAGTTGCACTTTAGTGTTAATACACCTAGTAGTAACACTAAAGGACAACTCCACAGTCATGTGGTGTGAAATAGAGCACAGATTGAAGAGAAACTAAGTGAAATAACCACAACATTATTATTGTGGTTCTCAACCAAACTGAACCATGACACCCCTAAGTTATTATTATCAGCTTTGGGTATGACTGCAGGTAGCACAGTGGATACAAGGGGGGGGGGGGTGATTGTGGTGCATGAATGCAACTGACCAGTGAGGCTCAAACAATGACAGATTTTCATTGGGATAAGATTGTACTGAAGAATTACTGGTTGGTAGCATTGATTGACATGCACATTATGTAATGAGGGTGCTGGCTTTGACTGAATGCCTGTCTGGAATATCTAATAGTATACCACATTTACATAAATGGGTGCTCACAGGGGAGTGGTCAACCAGATCAATTCATAGGCAGTTTTATTTGCATCTGACTGTTTTATCCACTTCTGTGTTGTGGTAGTGTTGTGTTTTTACCAACCCTACAGCACCAGGCTCCCTTCACTTCATTCACTTGAGTTGACATCTCATTGTGCTTTGCACCAATGCTACATTGCCTTGTATTGCTGGTTGTAAGGCCTGGATAGGCTGTGCATGCTTTTCCCTTTTTTGTTCATTAAAGTAATCTTGTATATACATGTAATTTGACTAAGTTATTGTAATAGCATGCACATGTATATGCCAACTTTGGTGTACATTCATACATGTAAATAAAGTGGTGCAGGGTGTAGAAAGGCTCTTAAGCCTAACTACTCCCCTGTTGAAATTACAGCTTATTACAGCATATATTCTTGACAGACTGGGAACCAGGAAACCCACATGAGTGAGCTACATGCTTTGGGTAGATACTACCCATCATTACCAACCTTACAGTTTTTTTATGCTTGGTGAGTTCTTTTCAACTTTGCTGCTTCTTGATTGAGGTCGATATGTGCCAATCTCAAACCTGCCAGACCTTTGAATGAGACCTAGAAGGGTAGCTGGGACACCCCTGACACTATTACCCTGACTTGGCAATCCTAGCCTCTCATGCAGTGAGGGGTGAAGTGTGCAATGGGGCTTGTTTTGGCCTGCACAGACTTGTCTCCACTACATTGATGACAGACATTGGGCCCATTCTGATGGTCCCAACCTTAATTCCTTCACCCTCAGAGTTGCAACTTTGAAGCTCAATGCTTTGGAGTCACCAGAGTTGTCCTCTGACTCATCCTCTGGTGTATGGGTGACTTCCATGGCAACCATGTGCATCAAACTTCAAACTGATTTTTTCAAAATTGGATTGTGGTCAGTGTTAAAAAAGATGTTGATTCCAACATCATAAAGTATTTTGGGATTTATTCAGAAATAACAAAGAATATTAGGATTCTGAAACCAGGGAGCTACAAAACTACACTAGTTGTACAGCTTCCTGGTGCCACATTAGCCTCTAAAGTGTTGTGGCAGGAATTTGCATCCAGATAGTACCAAGATATGAAAGTTGTCTATCTTTGTTACAGAGTTGGGTTTTGGAAGGCCCACTCTGACCTGTTCTTATAGACAGGAGCTTGCCTCATGGGAACAGGGTGGTTTGATCTCTGAGACTGCAATTGATTCACCTGAGTAATCATCAATATATGTATGATGTACATGTTGATCCATGTTGTGAGGTTTGATTTGCCAAATAGCATGTTTTGTCTAAGAAACTTGAAGACCATAAATGATGGGGACAGGTGTCAATAGGTCATAAGGGCTGTGGACTAGATGGAGAATATATGCTCATGGGTACTTGGCACTTGAGTGAGCATACCAGATTTAGGCCAAGGACATCATTATCAGGTACTTTGGTGCCCATGGGGGCATGCATACTGGTAACACAGTTGTTGATGTCTCCCAAAGCGAGTCATCCTGTAGTGGGTTGATGGGTACTTGGCACCCACAAGGGCATACCAGTGACATGAGTGGTGACAACTCCTTGAGGGAGTCATCCAGGGGTAGTGTTATGGGGATGGGGGGGAATCCCCATTCCTCGATCCATTCTTATAGCGGGATGACGAACGTCATATCTAGTCTGTACCATAATGGGATATGTAATCGATGAGTGATCCCAGTCTTGCATGGGAGTGGACGATCGAATTCCCATCGATCGTGATTGGTGATGTAGTGAGCTATTAAGGAATTGATGGTAGGTAGTCAGAGACATCAGGACAGATGGGTCAGCCACGGGTACTTGGCGCTCCTCAATGGAGTGTACCGTGTGCGAGGTCGTGACTCGTGAGGTGGGTGAGAACTTTGTATAACTGCCATCGGGTACTTGGCATTCGCAGTGCAAACGTACCGGTAGCGGGTTGATATCATGAGCATGCAATGAGGATTGACTAACGGGGCCTTCGGTGACTTGGCGTTCCCAAAGGGAATGTACCGTTGGCGGGGGAATATGATGACTGATGAAGGAGGGAACAGATGGTGGATGGGTGGCTACTTGGCGTTCGCATAGTGAACATGCCAGCATCATGGGAAAGTGGACCTCAGAGTATTCACGATCTCCAAGATTGTGATGTGACCTTTTCTGTCGAGCGCTGGGGGGAGAGCAGAGTGATGAAGTCCCGTAGGGTACAGATTCCATAGGATGATACACATGTCGCGAGTCTTCGACTCGTGACCTCGAGTTCTCACGGCGAGGACCGTTAGAGGACTCAACATAACCAGACTTATAAGACATGTTGTGAGTTGTACAGTCACACAGGTTCAGTTGAGTCACAGACGACACACAAGACAGTTGTAGAGAGTAGTTGTTAGTTAGCGGGAACCGCCTTCAGCGGTTTCTGTACAAGACGCGTGACTATCTACAAATGGTAAGGTCACGGGAAATCCCGCGAAACACAAGTAACCTTGGCCAGCACCAAAACCCCAATGGGGAAAGCTTTGCATGAGGGGGGGGGAAAAGGGTAGAATGAGTGAGGAGGTAGGGTATTGGGATAGAGGATGAAAGGGAGAAAGAGGGAGAGCAGTAGAGAGGAGAAGTCTTTGACTATGCGACAGATATGGTCATTGGAGACTCTGTATCCATAACAGGTAGGGTGACAGGTGGATGTCCTTCTGGAAGCCAGTCACCCATTCCCCAACCTGTCCTCAATCCCCTTCTTACCTAAGCATGAAACAATGTTAGTCAGCTACTCACATATGGTTGCAACACTGTGATGTGCAAAGTGAAAAAATTTGATGAGAATAACCTGTAAAGAAATCTCCAGTTATACTGTTGCAAAGGCACACAGAGTGCACTAAGTACCACAAACACAGTCCTCAGGCAGGCTTGAGGGCCTGGGATTGCTAGGTGGGGAAGAGCAGGCCCTCTCCCCCCAACCTCCAATCCTTCCTGCACTGGTGAGGAAAAAAAATCAATGTTGCACAGCCTACATCATTTATGTACATACCTGGCTCTATCTGGTACAATTGCTGACCATACTCAGTATGCACATGCAACTGTGAATGTTACAGGAATGGGTTCCGGGGAACCCAACCTGAGCCGTTCGGCTCACTAATGGAGGTGGCTGCGTAGCCATCGGAGGGAGAGTGGAGTAGGATGAGTGTACAGAAGTACAACCTGTGTGTCGGCCAACAGTAACTTGGCGCTCCTGGGAGCGTACCGGTAGCGAGTATGGTGTGGGCTCCTTGAGGGAGCCACCTGGCTGTCTGCTAACGGGGACTTGGCGCTCCTGGGAGCGTGCCGGTAATGGGTGTGCTGGGAGTGTTTGGCTAGTGGTGACTTGGCGCTCAATGGAGCGTACCAGTAGTGAGGGGTACTGGGACTCCCAAAGGGAGTCACCCAGATGGTGGCTATCAGTGACTTGGCGCTCATGGGAGCGTACCGGTAGCAGGAGTTGTTGGGGAAAGCAGGCTGGTGGACCAGTGTACGGTAGTGGGTGACCGTGGGAAGTGGGACCCGTGGGTGCGTGGCCAGGCATCCTGGAGCTGCCTGGACCGTATCCTTCTCCTGAGGAGGTGGGACAGGCTACAGTTCCTGATAGGGAACTTCTGGTTGGATGGGAGTGGGCAGCAGGAGGTTGGGCGTGGGAATGCCCTCCTCGCTGCGGTTTTGTCATGGAGAGGAGGAATAGGGAGGTGGACATGGTTCCAGGGTTACAGGTTGAGTTTACAGTGGTGACACAATGGTGAGGATGTTACAATTTGCGGTACAAGGTTTGTGGGTTATGTATTCGATAATGAGAACAGTTCCGGCATCTGCCTTATACATCATATGACTTCTAACTATCTAATATAAAAATCATAATGGTCAAAGGAAGTCCCTTGAAACTCAACAAATCCCCCAGCCAGCACCAAAACCCAGTGGGAAAGCTTGGCATGGGGTTTGACAAAGAAATAAAGTTGAAGGGGCTAAGGTTTGATTGTCTATAGTCATGGACCATAAGATTCTAGGTCCATTCCCATAACAGTGAATCTGTTGACAAGCCTCCTATTGCCTGATGCAACCTCCTAGAGAACTGCTGTGGCCATATGGTGGAGTGATTATCAGCTCCAAATATAAATATATGTTGATGGTCCCAGGTCCAAATCCTGGTGTGGCCACCCATAATTGGAGGACCACTGGTTGAATGGGAGGAGTGTGCACCATAGTGTGCCCACATTCCACTCCCATAGCTAACCCACATGTCCCATTACTACTTTGCTTGCATTGTCATAGAACTTTGCATAAGTCTGGGAAAGACCATCCCTCCAGGAAAAAGAAATGGAAAAATTCATTCTGCTGCTAAATGGATCCATTGGGAGCCCCAGTCCTCCCTGTCACTATATTGATGGTGGGTTGGTTGTTTTTTATTGTGTAAGTCACCAGCATAGATGTGAAGGCAATAGGCACTAGGGAGCAGAGGGATGAAAGGAATGATCTGACCTAGTTGCAAGCTGCACAAAGGGGCAAGCCCCAATTTGCAGTGGTGAGCACCTGCAGAATCACATTAGCACTCAAGTTTTTGCAGTCACTTTGATGGAGTCAGTCAGCATCTGGGATGACAGCTGGGTCCCCTCTCAGGTCATGTAATACCTTTGAAACTACTCCAGCATTGCAATCCCTCTCCTCTCTGGACTCCCCTCCCAAATCATTGAGCGTCAAAAAGGGATCTTGGAATGGAAGGCATATTGTGATGGTCTGACTGAAGATAGGGTGAAGGGCCATGCTGAAATGTCAGACAAGTGTTGCTTAGCCCTGGAGTCACCTCAGAGGTTTCAGCAACCTCCTGCTCAGCAGATGTTCCAGGCAGCCTTCCTTGGGCTTCTTCAGACAAGGCTAGACTGATGTGGACACAGTACTTGACTGAAAACCTGGCCACCTGAACCTGATACTGATGCCTGATCATCTTCAAATCCCAAACAGGACATCAACCACTCTGATACAGCAGACCCATCCATGGGACAGTGATGGCAGCAGTGCATGCCTGATCTCTTGACATCTTCCAGTTTGGGCCAATGTCAATGTCCTTGAGGTCTGGGATATGAAACTTGGCAATAAACTTGCCCTTTGTGGGCCCTCCACCATCTTCTGTCTCATTGCCCTCCATGGCAGCCTTCTTCTGTGTGCTTTTCTTCCCTTTCTTCTTCCCCTTCTTCTGACAATGTGCCTGTGTATGTCAGGCCCTTGTCCAGGAGAAGCCATCTCCTGCCACCACCTTCCATCACCTCCAGCCATCCTGGATTGCCTCCACTCCACCATCCCCAACCTTGGAGTCCCCAAATCCCATAATCTCCTCCAACTCCTCCGATGGTCACCACCCCCCCATTTCAAAGACTCCCCAGTCTGTAAATTAGGGCACCAACGTGTTACTGGGCACATCGCTCCTGGCTGAGTCACTGAGGCCATAGCCCTCCGAACACTGAGTTGTTCTCATTCATTTGGAATCTGGTCTTTGACACCAGCAGGGAGATGCAGACCATGAGAGCCAACACCATGAAGGGACCTTGTCTGACATTGCCCTTGTGTGAGTGAGAACTGTCATATATGTACATACCCAACCCTGATTTGACTCCCAGACCCTTTCCACCACCTCTGGAGTCTTACCCCTATTCCTGTCCATTCCAATCCCCACCTTTGGACCTGACCTCACTTCCCATTCCTCACCTTCCATTCCTCCAACTCTCCCCCACCTAATCTCTGCCAAGGTATGACCCTTGTTCTGAATTGTACCTTCACTCCAAGATCCTGTCTTGGTCCCTGACCTTGGACTTTGACACCACCCTGGCTTAAGTCCATTGCATTGGTGACCTCATTTCATGTAAACACCATTGCCAATATTAAATCCCACCTCCATAAGCTCCATTACCTTCAAGCTTCATGGACCTACCTCAGCCCCTTTGCCATTCTAATGTATACTTTGTGTTTCTCCCTCACCCTTATTTGGACTACTGCTTCCTTCTATTCAGCCAGTTAGTCATCCACCCCACTTCCTCTTGCCCTCCTGCCCCTCTGAGTCTTCACCCTCCTTACCTTCTTTCAGATGCACCATAGAGTCTAACCCTTGACCCTCAGTGTAGTTCCCAATCTGCAATTCCCTTTGTCTCCATTCAGACACCTTTGTTCCATTTTGGACCCCCTTTGTTCTTTGTGCTCCCATCTCTCCTTTATATATAGACTATGTACATACTCGTTTGTACCTCAGTCAGTAATCAACTTGATTTCCCCCTAGAGACTTTACCCTTGCCATGTCTAAAATTAAGGACCAACAGGACAACCAGCAATGGCACAGCACTCCACTTGAGTCGCTGAGGCCAAGGTCCCTCCTTGCTAAGTCTCTGTTTCCATTCCAGAACCATCTGAGACTGTCTGTTTCTAACATGAACAAGGGGTGTATGATGTACTACTTACCTCATTTCTTTGGCCCATTTAATATTTTAACCCAAGTATACCAGTTGTGTTGAGTGTTAGAGACTGGATGCAAGATGAAGGAGATGTCTCCATGGCAGAGGGCTTTGGCCTCAGCAACTCAGACCAGGAGCGCTGTGCCTAGTTACACATCTGTGCCCTAATTTACTTACTGGCAGCGAGAACTAAAGGGGGATTAACTCTAGTCGATTTTATCACTAGGGTGTAACCTATCTACAAGTTATGTATATATAGTTACAGCGAGGGTGGGCCCATGAATGGTGGGACTGAGCGGAGCGGAGCTAATGGGGTTAAACGTTAGCCAACTGAATATTACTGACGAGTCAGGTTACTGTCAGGGGACGACTCCTGGGTCCCCATGACCCTCCCCTATGGTCCACAGCCTCTGGTCTGGCCAGCCCTATCCAGGGCACAATCTACTGTGGGTAAGGAGATGAGAAGGAAGCTAACTTCTCATCTTCCCACAGTGGCCACAATATCAGCAAAACTTCCGGGGATACCCGGAAGTCACATGAAGGGGTAGGAACTGGGCTCGGAGCATGTGGCGTGCGGAGCGTGCGCGCATGTGGGAAGCATGGCAGGTGGAAGCGGGTCCGGACGTGGGTCCGGGTCCAGGCTAGTCAGGGTGTGTGCCCTGACAGTTACAGGGTTAGCGGAGTGACAGGCTATAACCCAGAAATGGAAAGGAGGGATAGGCCCAAAGGTAGACTTGCAGGGCAAGCAAGTGAATTGCCCAGCAGGGGTGGGAGTGCACTAGTGGACGTCGGAGCTGTCTGGAGGCCTTCGGAATTCTGTACTTAGGGAGGTGTAGGTAATATATTGAATTGAGGGGGTGGTGACCATCAAGGGAGTCGGAGGTGGTTGTGGAATACAGGGGGCTCCAAGGTTAGTGACAAAGGAGCGGAGGTAGTCTGGAAGGATCGGAGGTAGTGGAGGACGATGGCCATAGATGGATATGACATTGAGCACAAGTGATGCAGTGCCTCCCAGAACTTACCAGACATTTCAAGGCAGCATGTGACTCCATAATCCAATGGAGCCCCCATGCAGCATAGAGAATGTTGGCTCCCAAGTGGAACTTGCTAGAGAGCCTTTCTGTCATATCCATACATACCCAATCCTGATCCAACTCCTGGACCCCCATCTTCATCACCTCCAGAGTCCTACCCTACTTCCATCTGCTCTGATACTCACCTTTGGACTGAACATCACTCCTCTCGCCACCCTCCTCCTATTACTCCTCCTCACTCCTCATGTCACCTCCACCCTTCCATCCCTCTCCTACCCTACTTCTGTCTGCTCCAATACTCACCTTCGGACCTGACACCATTCCTCCTCCACTCCTCTCATCACTCTCCTCCCTCCAACCCTCTTCTGCCAAACCTCTGCCAAGTTACAACCTTCCACCGCATTCCCATACCCTGTACTCAGACACTGCTCATACCTTCACTCTGAGATCCTGTCTTAGTCCCAACCTCAGACTTTGACTCCACCTTGGCTTAAGTCCATTGCATTGGTGACCTCATACTACGTAAACACCATTGCCAACATTCCTTGGACTTTCAACCCCACCTCTGTAACTCTGTAAGCTCTGCAACCTCCAAGCTCCATGGACCATACTCGGCACTTTCACTGCTTGTAATGTATCTTTCGTGTTTCCCCCTCATCCTTATTTGGACTGCTGCTTCTCTCCATTCTAGCCAGTTAGTCATCATCCCCACTTCACCTCGTCCTCCTGCCCCTCTGGGCTTCACCCTCCCTATCTCCTTTCAGATGCACCACAGGTTCTAACCTATGACCTTCAGTGCCAATCTGCTTCCGTCATCCCTTTGTCCCTGTTCGGACACCTTTGTTCTGATTTGGACCCCCTTTGATTTCCTTGTGCTTTCGTCTCCCTATTATATACAGGCGCTTGTACATACTCATTTTGGACCTTCAGTCTAAAATCGACCTGAAATGCCCCCTAGAGACTTCCTGCTCACTGCCTCTGAAATTAAGGACCAAATGGACAAACAGCAATGGCACAGCACTCTGCATGAGTCGCTGAGGCCAAGGTCCCTCCTTGCTACATCAGCAAAAGTCCGTTATGCTCCGGAGCATCAGGAGTGGCTGGAGCATGTGGGAGACAAAACAGCAGATTGGGCACTCCTGGAGCCAATAGTGTTCTCCTGGGAGGGGGTCCAGGAGCGGCTGGGAGTGGTGAGGAGTATGCAATGTGCCAGGAGCAGTGGGAGGAAAATTTTGGTCTCTAAAAAGTTGAAAAAAAAAATTTAGGGAAAAAAATCAAAAAAATTCAGGAACTATAGTGCCTTTAAAGTGCTTTCAGGACATATGTTTATTTGCGAAATTGAGGAAGAAATGATGAAGAAAAATGGAAAATACTTTCGGAGACCCGAGAAGTAATGAGAACTGAATTGATGGGAAAGTCTGAAAATTGAATAGGAAAGTGAGGGGAAGCCTTGTAGCATTGTTATTTTCTGCTGTTGTGATTTTTCCTGATTGTTCTTGGTCTCACTCCCAGCTGCTCCTGGACCCTCCCAGGAGCTTTCAGGAGCTTCCAGGAGTATTGAGGAGCAGCTGGGAATGAGACCAAGAAGAATTGGGAAAAATCACAACAGCAGAAAATAACAATGCTACAAGGCTTCCCCTCACTTTCCTATTCAATTTTCAGACTTTCCCATCAATTCAGTTCTCATTATTTCTTGGGTCCCTGAAAGTATTTTCCATTAGCTGCTCCTGGACCCTCCCAGGAGCTTCCAGGAGTATCCAGGAGTATCCAGGAGCAGCTGGGAGTGAGACCAAGAAGAATCAGGAAAAATTAGAACAGCAGAAAATAACAATGCTACAAGGCTTCCCCTCACTTTCCTATTCAATTTTCAGACTTTCCCATCAATTCAGTTCTCATTATTTCTCGGGTCTCCGAAAGTATTTTCCATTTTTCTCCATCATTTCTTCCTCAATTTCACAAATAATTATATATCCTGAAAGCACTTCAAAGGCACTACAGTTCCTGAATTTTTTTTGATTTTTTCCCTAATTATTTTTTCAACTTTTTAGAAGTCCCTATTTTTCAAATTTTCCTCATTTCCCTCTATATTCCCCCCTCATTCTCCCCCTCATTCTCCCCCTCATTTCCCCCCTCATTCTCCCCCATTTCCCCTTCCTCCATATTCTGCAAGTCCGAAAGTGATTAAGTTGCCAGATTAATCATATATCAGGCCATAAATTTTGACTGTGTATTGGTGAGTCTCAGTGTCCTTGCTGTATAGTATAGTGTTTGATCTAAATGTTAAGTAGTGTCTTGTTGTGTTAGTCTTGTGGTAGGAGGTATTCATGGGGAGTCTTCCCTCTTTTTTTTCCTTTTCATTTTCAAATGCTCCAGGAGCTCCCAGAAGCTTCTCACCCCTATACATTTTGAAGCATTAAATTGTATTTACTGGATATGTTTGTGCACAAAGCAATGCTCCATGCCCTCCTGGGAGTGCCCTGGAGTACCTGACCAACTCCGGAGGAAATGAGCTGTTCCTGGACCGGCCAATCTCCTCCTGATTCTCCCAGTGCTCCCCATACTCCGGAGCACTCAGGAGCATAACAATTTTTTGCTGATGTAAGTCTCCAGTTCCCCTCCAGAATTGTCCACCCTTGCCCAGTTCTAACACTTTCATACAATTTTGCAGCCCTCAAAAGCTGCAGAGCATTACCATTGGAGCTGATGATGCCAAACACTGGTGCTTCCACCTCTCCTCCCAATCCCACCACAAACAACAGAAGGTGCATCCCTGTATGTTTGGAGATATATCATAGGTAATGTTTGAGTTAGACCTTGCACAATCTTGACCTTCCATGCATCTCTGTGGTTGATCACTCATTGTACTTGTGGATGATTGAGGGGTTCCAATTTCCCCACCACAATGGATACTAAGTAGTGATACTCAGCAGGGCACTGTTTGAAATAACTCTCATACCACCTACATTCTGGTTGTTCCCATTAGCTCTGTTAAATCTTATGTGTACTACTTGGCTGTGTTCATCTGGGAACTCTGTGTGCCACATGCTCATGTAGAGCCCACACTCAGCCTTGAAGCAATCTAGGTCATTTTGGGAACTGGAGAATGGGGTGGGGGTGGCCACTTTAGGTGGTTTCAGGGTTGGGGCTGGGGGTTGCCCTTGGGAAGTCAGCTGGGCCTGGAGGTCCTGGAGCTGGCATGGAAGCTCTGTGATCTGTTCCCTCTAGTGACATCAGGGTGGGGGGTGCAACTGGGTTTAACCCTTCTTCTGCTCTCAGGGCCTGGCCCTCATTCTGGGATGGCCCTAGGGGAATCCTTCTGGTTGCTGGGGTGTCCAGTCCCAGTCCAAGGTCCTCAAACTCACTGAGGGGGCTAGCCCCAACCTTCACAGGGAATGTGTCAGGGCATGGGAAAACGTTACTGTGACTCGCCGTCGGCGACCATTAAGGTCCACTACTTCGGCGTAACAGCCCATCAAGGGCGGGGATGACAATTGTGGCGGAACGGGGTTTCGGCTTCAATGACTCGTTTGTGAGTGTTGTGCCTTGTACTTGACGTGGCCCCAATATTTCAGGAGACAGGAGGTGTGACTGGGTCAGATAGAGGGTGCAGGGGGTAACCCTAGTTGATTTTCGAACTAAAGTACGAGGTAGTGTACAACCGGTATTTAAGTATAACGGAATGAATGGAATTAAGTCCCCAGATCTCACGGAGATTGTGGGTGGGGTTAAGAAGAAACGAAAACAAACAAGGAGTGTGGGAGAAGGATGGCCGTGTATGGCTGTCAAGGAAACAAGCATGATAAAGAAAGACTCGTAGGCCCGTGATGGGCCATGGAAACAGGTAGTGGTGACGGGGAAGGGTGACAGGCTTGTTCAGGTGGCGTCGGGTGGGCAGCAGGGTTGACGGGGTCGAAGCGGGGGAGGGAGAAGGTGTGGGGAGTGATCACCTGACCGTGGGAATTGCCGGGTCGTGACAGAATGAGTTGAGAAGAAGGGTAATCTTCTCAACCCCCTGTGAGGCTGCTACAAAAGGAACCTGAGAACTATACAGTTTTTGGCTCTTTGCCAACTTTCCATAACTGGTATCCCCCTGTGGGAAGATTCTGGGTGAGCTGCTTGCCCAGAAAGTTCCCACAGTTGTGGCTGTGATGGTTTCTGGGCAAGTGATTTACCCAGAACTTTCCTACAGGTCTGCATGTGTGCACCATTGTGAAACAGTGAAGGGGAAAATGAGGGAAAATGGGGGAAGGGTGACTAGAAGGGGGGTGGGGTACCTGAGGGTGCGTGGGGTTGAGGGCTGTGCCCTGACAGTACTGTACTGAATGGGCCTTGTTGTCCCTGGTATGAAATCCCTGCAGAGGGTCTGAAAAGCCTGTCTATTTGATGCAGTAGCTTAATCTGAACAGCATCTGTACTAGTTACTGAGTGGGGGAATGTTCAGAGCATCAGGAGTCTTTGCTCCCTGTTGGAAATGAGCATCAGGCCCTTGAGATTAGGCATAAACAAACTATGAGAAGCTCCCATTTTTCTATACTCCTGAAATGTAGGCACTTACTGGTATGGAACAGGCTGTAGGTGTAGCAGCCATTGGGAATGGGTCTCCAGATTTTGAACTAAAGCCTCATCCTCCTTTAACTTCTTTTGCCTGGGCCCTGAGATACTGCCAGCTGCTGTTTCATGGCTTGAAAATGGAGTATGGGCTAGGAAGCTCATTGCTTGTCTCCATCAGAGCCAAGGTGTCATTCTTATGATGATGAAGAGGAAGAGGAAGAGAATGAGCAGAAGAAGGATGACAAGGCCAATGAAGACTTGTCTGAAAAGGATGCCACAGAAAGCAGCAGCATCAGCAGCATTGATTCTGACAATGACAATTCTGCCCCTCCTGCTTCTCCCACTCAGCCTTCCACTCCTCCCATGCAGAGGCAAACAAGGACCATGATGAGGTTGAAAGAGATTGGTGGTGCCAAGGCAAAGCCATCAAAAACCAATATGGCTACAAAGGTATTTGATCCTGCATCTGCAATGTAAAGGACTAGAGACCTTGATTTTCTATGAATTGTTATTCCTTTGTAAGTTCATAAAACAGATTCCCCATGTTGCCATAAATTTTTTGGATTTTATTTCATATAGATTACCTTGCTTTTATTTTTCTATGTTGTCCCACATTGCCACAATTTGATTTTGTATAGAACACCTTTGTCATATCTGTTTGATCCCAATTTGACTCCCAGACCCTTTCCACCACCTCTGGGGTCTTACCCTATCCCCATCCATTCTGATCCCCACCTTTGGACCTGACCTGACCTTCCGTTCCCCCTGACTCTTCCCTGCCAAATCTCCACTAAGGTACAACCCCCTGCTCCATCCCATACCCTGACCTTGGACACCAATCGTACCTCCACTCCAAGATCCCATCTTAGTCCCAGCCCTCAGACTTTGACACCATCCCAGCTTAAGTCCATTGCATTGGTGACATCATTTCACATAAATGCCATTGCCAATATTCCTCAGACTTTCAACCCTGCCTCTGTAAGCTCCACTACCTCCAAGCTTCACAGACCTACCTAGGCCTCCTTGCTATTTTTACTGTATACTTCACCCTTCTCCCTCACCCTTATTTGGACTACTGCTTCTTTCCATTTAGCCAGTTACATAGCCATCCACCCCATTTCCTCACCTCCTCCTGCCCCTCTGGGCCCTCACCCCCCTACCTCCTTCCAGACACACCATAGAGTCTAACCCTTGACCCTCAGTGCAGTTCCTGTTCCAAACTCCCTTTGTCTCTGTTTGGACACCTTTGTTCCATTTTGGACCCCCTTTGTTCTTTGTATTCCTGTCTCCCTTTATATATAGAGTATGTACATACTCATTGTACCTCAGTCTAAAATCAACTTGATACTCCCCCTTGAGACTTCACTCTAACTATGTCTGAAATTAAGGACCAACAGGACAAATAGCAATGGCACAGCACTCCACCTGAGTCACTGAGGCCAAGGTCCCTCCTTGATAAGTCTCCAATTCCATTCCAGAATCATCCAAACCCACACCATTCTAACACTGGCAATCAGACTGCCCCATGCCCTCAACTAAGTCCATGTCAGTTGATTACCATCATTTTCTTATGATTTTATTATGACCTTGATACAGAATGCCACTGTCAAGGCTAGCAAGAAGTTTAATAAGGAGTTTAAATTCAACAAGTCTGATTTCAGGCCCCACTTCAAGAACAAGTCACTTTTTAAAAGCAGTCAGGCCCACTTTGCATATTGGCAAGGTGTTGGTGGCTATGTGAGTCTGAATATCTGACATTCTGCTTGTTACCCCACGGGACCCCAGCACAATTTCCCTACTGTTAGTCATGATGCCCAGGTTTGCAAGAAGATGGACAGGGAATTCCATCAGGAATGTGAACCTGTTTACCACACCATCAATATTTACATGGAATGCCTTGCTCCTGAGCTAGCAAAGAGTGGGCAGGAAGTGTGGAACTATGTGAGGCAGTTTTGTGACAAAGAGGAGCACCTGTAGGTGGTCAAGTCACACTTTGTCAGTCATGCAGTAATTTTCAACTTGGATGAGGATTACCACAAGGACACCAATTCATGCTGGTCTGGCTTTGACACTGTGGCCATTTTGGGAGAATATGAGGGGGGTCTTGTCACAGCCCCACAAAAGTGCCTGTCTGCTACCACTCTTCCACCATCCCCTTCCCCACCACCTATCTAGCCCCTGTCAGTCTTCTCCATAATTTGTCACTCAGTGGTGCTGATAGTTGACCCCATTTGCAGTCCTGCATCAGTGCCTTATGGATGACACAATGATATATATATATCCTGAAGGATTGATCTCAAGTCTCAAGGGGAATCTCAAGTCGATTACTGACTGAGGTTACAAGTTACTAAGTACATTGCATATATAGGAGGGGTCTGGAGTCTGTCATATCCATCCCTGGCCATCGACTCCCGGGTTCTCCGACCCCTCCGTCCTCACTCCGCTCCCCCCTCACCAACCTCGGAGCCCCCGTATTCCGCAAACCTCCCGGTGCCCCTCGATGACCACCACCCCCTCATTTCAATTTATTACCTACGCCTCCCTAAGTACGGAGCCCCGAAGACTTCCGGACAGCTCCGATGTCCGCTAGCGCACTCCCGCCTCCGCTGGGCAATACACTCGCCTGCCCTGCAGAGTCCACCTTCGGGCTTATCCCTCCTTTCCGTTTCTGGGTTAACGCCTGCCTTTCCGCTAACCCCGCGACCCGACTCGTCGGTAATATTCAGTCGGCTAATGTCTTAACCCCGTTAGCTCCGCTCCGTCCGGCTCCGCCAATTGCGGAACCGCCTCCGCTGTAACCATATATATACACTACTTGTACATAGGTTACGCCCCAGCAAATAAATCAACTAGAGTTACCCCCACTAGGTTCTAAGTGCCAGTCAGTAAGTTAGGGCACGGACGTGTCACTAGGCACAGCGCTCCTGGCAGAAGTCGCTGAGGCCAAAGCCCTCCGTTACGGAGACATTCCTTCGTCTTAAAATCTGGTCTCTGACAGAGTCAAAAGGAGCAAGGGTAAGCTGAAAGGAGACAGGGTGTGTGGGGTTGATCCCTCATGACCACATCAGACTGCTCACCCTCTCCCAACCCACCCTTCTTCATGATGGCATAAACATCACAGGGATATTGCCCACCTTCCTCAAATGCATCCTGACAAGTCTTCCATCAGACATAGACATCTGGAGCCACAATGGTCCTGCTCAACTAAGCAGTGAGGCTGTCACTTCATTCACATCAGAACATGAAGTAAGTGTCATTGCATCCATCAGTGTAGCATCAAACTAAATGCAGGTCAGGCCATTGTCAGAGACCAGGTTGAGATGAAGGAAAGTCTCCGTGGTGGAGGGCTTCAGCCTCAGCGACTTATGCCAAGAGCGCTGTGCCAAGTAACATGTCCGTGCCCTAACTTACTAACTGGCAACCAGAACTGAAAGGGGGTAAACTCTAGTTGATTTTATTACTGAAGTGTAACCTATGTACAAGTTGGATATATATATGGTTACAGCGAAGACGGGTCCACAAATGGCAGAGTTGAACAGAGCGGAGCTAATGGGGTTAAACATTAGCTGACTGAATATTACCGACGAGTCAGGTTGTGGGGTTAACGGAAAGGAGGGATAGGCCCAAAGGTGGGCTCTGCAGGGCAGGTGAGTGTATTGCCCAACGGAGGTGGGAGTGCGCTAGCGGATGTCGGAGCTGTCTGGAAGTCTTTGGGGCTCCGTACTTAGGGAGGCATAGGTAATAAATTGAAAGGAGGGGGTGGTGACCATCGAGGGGTACTGGGGGGATTGCAGAATACGGAAGCTCTGAGGTTAGTGGAGAAGGAGCGGAGGTAGACCGGAGGGATCGGAGGTACCGGAAGTTGTTGGCCAGGGATGGATATGACAGCCATAGTGGAAGGGGATGCTGCACTTGACCAATTTTACCATACCTACCCCTCTGATGATTCTAGTGATGTGATGGTTGTATCCAGAGGGGGGGGGAATGAAGGGGAAATGAGGGGAAAATGAAGGGGAACTAGGGGGTTTCTAAAAATTTGAAAAAAAGGTCAGGGAAAATTAAGGAAAATTCAGAAAATGGGGGACTTTCTAAAGGAGAATGTTCAAAAAATTGGAAAATTTGGGATAAGTTAGGGAGAGATATTTCAGGAAATTAGGAATAATTGGAAAAATTAAAATTAAAATCACTTTTTTTGATAATTCAATGTGCATTGGAAAGTGCCAAAGTGGGGCAATGTAAGCAATGTATGTTTCAGTGTTAAAAAAGTCTCCCACCATGCTTGGTGAGCCAAATAACCATGGCTTTTTGACCATTGGAAATTTGGTGTCAAAGGCTTGGTATGGATGTATGGATGATATCTGAAGGATACACATCAGCTTTTTGTTTGCTTTATTGGGCTGTATTTTTAATTCACTTCATTTGGAACACAAACTGATTTATACCCTACATAACATGCATGGTTACATTACCACACTTCAGTGCTTTCCAATTCACATAGAATCATCAAAATTGGTTGAATTTTGAGCAAGAAATGAGATGAAAGATAAAGTGAAAATTTTTGAATTTTTGTCATATCTGTACAATCCCAACCTCTGCTCAGGGCTCCTGGAATTCTGAAACCAACTCCAGAGCCCCACTTCCCTTTCATCACCCTCTCCCTTGCCAACTCCCAAGTGGCTATCTCACCTCCAGCTCCAACACCACCTTCAGTCCAACTCCAGACCATTCCATGTCCAACCCCAACCTCAACACCTTCCAGACAAGTATGTGACATCTATGCTCCTGACTCTGGACCTCTGCTCCAGAATCCCATTCACATCTCCATCTGTGGGATTTCCCATGACCATTTTACTTTGTAGGTAGTCATGCATCATGTGCAGAAACCACCAGAGGTGGTTCCCACTAACTACTACAAACTACTACAAACCTCCTTGTGTGCTGTCCTTGTAACAACCTCCCTTCTGTGTGTACAAATCTCAACATGTCCAATATGTCTGACTATGCCAAGTCTTCTGGTAGCTCTTGCCAGGAGAACTCAAGGTTGCAAGTCGAAGCCTCACAACCTGTGTATCATTCACTGGAACCTGCACCCTACAGGATGCCACCACCTAGTTCTCCCTCTAATGGATGTCGTTGTAAGGGGGCAAGGGATCTACCACCCTAACGAGAAAGAGAGGGGGCCACAGAGTTGGGAATGCTCAGGGGAGGTTCAGGTGATGATGAGGGGGGAGGAGAAATGGTCTGGGTGCGATGTGATAAAAATGATAAACTCGTAAATCTCACTGATAATCAAACTAAAGGGAACTCTGTCCCTGCACTATATCTTGAGCCTCTTTGGCTTCGTATTCACTGCTCTGGGCACCGGTAATGTCTGCTAAAACTTCATGTTCTTGTTGGGGAGCACCTCTCTCTGTTGGGGGAGTCCTCTTTGTAAATACAGGAAAGAGGGTAACTATAAATATGAAAGAAATACGTGGAAATCCAAATAATCCAACGGGTTTAGGATGGCAACAGATCCACAAGGAACAAGTAAGAAAAAAGTAATATCAAAGAAATATTAACATTGTTAAGGAAATACAGAAACATGGCGATCGCCCCAACCGCTGAACCAAATTCGTCACTCGTAACATCGTTTGACTCGTGTTAACAAGGGCTTTCCAACGGTACCAAATTCGTCCAGATCAGTGGAGAATTGATGGAGATATGGAGGAAGTGATGGAATATGCAGGTGACAGTTACCCAATTTGGAAACTGAAGGTTGTCCATGGTCAGGAATGGCTTGAAAAAATCGGAAAAAATATGGGAAACATGGAAGGGGCATCTGGAACAGTGGTAGATGTGTTTCAGAAGTGGGGTGCTTGATGTGGGTGGTAGAATCACGATAATCGGCTTGTTTGCATGGTACTGGCTGTGCCTGCCTACATCGTCATAGTTACTCAGGTCCATAACGACCATGAAGACTCCATTCCCATGATGCCAGCACACTCATTGCACAAGTGCCGAGTAGCTGCCCATCAACCATCTAGTCTCTCCCATGTTAGTCATCACACCCCTCTGCAATCGGTACATTCCCTTTGAGAATTCCAAGTCACCAAAAGCCCTGTTCGACATTCCTTCCCTGATATGCATAACAAAGACCTGCTACCAGTACATTCATACTATGAATCCCAAGTAACCATTAGCAATGATATGGAAACCCCTCATGTTGCATCTGTGCACATGGTATGCTCCACTAAGGAGTGCCAAGTACCTGTGGCTAACCTATTAACCCTGCTATCTCTGACCACAAGTCATCGAACCCTTAATAGCTCACTCAATCATGGACCATGATCAATGAGGGTTCAATCATCCATTCTCATACCCAACTGGGACCACCCATTGATTACACATTCCATTAATGTACAAACAAGATCTTATGACAATCTGTTGGCTATAAGAATGGGTCGAGAGGGGATAATTTCTCCCCATCCTTGTAATATTGAGTCTCCTTTTCCACATCCAGACATGCATCTAACACTTCTTCCCCAAAGTGATGGTGGGAGGGGCTTGCTATGAAATGTATTCAAGTTAAAAACAAATTAATTAATTAATTAATTAATTAAAAAACACTGACTACATGACCAGTGCAATGCTAGTACCCATAATAAACTTGGCTGCTCTTGAAGAGACCTGAGGTTGGATCATTGAAACCCTTTCATGAGGTCTTGCTGAATTTGTAATTGTGGCTAAGTTCATGACCAGCATCCACAATGTCATCCTTTATCAAAAGAATTAGATGAGTAGTGTGGCTTAGTGAGAATGTACATGAATGGTTTCAAAAACATTGGAGAGATGTATGGCCAATAGCCTCCCATGATGATCCTCAATAGCTGCACCCTGCTCATTTTGCAACAGGAGCTTCCTACTGTCCCTATCAGAGTCCTGATGAGGGTCCAGAAGAACAAGTTCCTTCAGGTGTGTTTGGCTTTTAGCAGGTCCCATAGCCTTGTTGTTGTGTTGTGGCACCTCCCTATAGTCCATATCAAGTTGTACTTTGCTAGGATGAGCAGTCAATCATTGCATCACACACTTCATCAAATCACATCCCAATGCGGAACTGAAAAAAATGGTAAGCACATGAACATGGGTAGTGATTAGTCCTTTCAACCTGAAGCTTTGCAACACTGCTGAAGGAATAGAATACCTTCATGTGCAAGGTATAACACATGGTGATATAAAACCTGTATGTCTCTATGCTCCTAGTCTTTGGACAATAATGCCATAAACCAGACAAATATTCTTCTTGATCCAGACCTGAGAGCAATGCTTTGTGATTTTGGACTGGCAAGAAAAATCAGCAACCCCCAAACAAATCACAGGACAGCAGCATTAATACAATGCATGAATACTCTGCACTCAAATTGCTGTTGGGAATGTCCATTGAGCCTCCAGCATCCAGGAGCACAAGTGGGTTCACATCATAATCAGCAGGATTGAGATTGTGTGACTTCCAGGCAAAGTCATCCCAAGTGGGGGGAAAACTCAAGGTAGAGTGTTGGACATGAGCTGCCCTGTAGCCTGCAAATAGAAATGCAGTGGTAGGGTTGGGATAGTGAACAGAAAGAGTGTGGAGAGATGGGATTAACCCCTGGTGAGTGGTTAGGTTGTCATTCCCAAAGATGGTCACCCTATCCAGGGTCAATTTTACAGACATCCAGCAATCTAGTAAACTCTTGTCTTCCAACAAAGAGATTGACAAGAGCCAGGGTAGAGAGGTTTGCTGATTGAGTGGTTGAAAGTGGAATGAAACCACCACTGATAGTGAAGTGATGGAGTGATGGAAGATGGGACAGAACTTCCTGATAAGCATAGTCATGCTCAGCAGAGAAAGGCACCCAGAGAGTCAATCATTCAATGGACCCATGTAACACACCCTTATCTTCCCAGAAATCACCTACCACCCCATGAAGCCTCTCCAGGACTAATGACAGAGCTGTTATCCTGCTCTGGACATCAGGGCTCTCAAGCCCAACTATCCCTCTGTGCATGGGATGGTGTGTTCCCTCATGGACTTCTAAAGGAAGGCCCTTGGAATAATGGATGTGTGGTGCATAGGACTAATGGCCATCCAGTTCATATTTGAGGACATGATTGAGCTGCATGCCTCCAAGTGGAGCTGACTTGACTGAGGGCAATTGGAGAAGAAAATGCAGGCTATTCTCTTGAATGGCATATTAGCAGAGAGGGGTGATAGGAGATTACATACCATCAGAGTCCTTTTTATGGCATATAGAAATATTCTTTGTAGAACCTCCATGGGGATTGCAGCTACAGGTTGAAGGAAGTTACCAAGAGTGGCATGTTGATATGACAGACACATTACCCCACTTCTGTAGCATGTTCAATGGTAATGAGTTTCTGAAAAATCCAGACATGCTCTCACACTCTGCACCCATGTGTTCCAGATAATCCTTGAGTGCACTTTGAGATAAATTATGGGCAGTGGGATTGTAGGTGCAACAGAGTGGTTGAGCAGCACTGCATTTATGGCCAAGAATGTATTGCTCCAATACATGTACATCAGCAATATCTGATGAAGTAGAGTAGCAAACATCTAGTAGTAGGTGGTGTTGGCTTCAGACTGAGACAGGGGAGGAGTTATTTGGGATTTTCAGGGTCCCACCTGTATCCTAGTAGGTGCCTGAGGGAATGTTCAACACTCACAGACTCCCAGACTATGTCAGTATTAGGCATTAAGCTGGATTCTGTTATAACTTACCTATGTGGGCTTTAAGTTGAGAAGAGGTAACCTTCTCTATTCCCTGCACAGCCACTATAAGAGTAGTTGCTTTTGAATTGATTTCTCAGCAATGCCCAGGAATTGGGTATATCTACCTGCCCTATAAAAGACCCAGGCTATAGGCTATTTCCACTAACTGCACCCTCTTAAATTTTCAACTTAGATGAGGATTACTACAAAGATGCCAATTCTTGCTGGTCTAGGTTCAATGCTGTAGCAGTTATGGGGGGATATGAAGAGGGGCTGCTGATCTTGGATGCTTGTTCCCCTCTTGCCTTGGGAACCTCTTCTTCATCAGGGGTACAGCCTTCACTCACTCAGCCAGGGGTTGGAAGCAATGGAAGATTGGATATGATGTTCTTTTCTGACAGGAGGGTATGCACTCAGGACCATCAATCAAGGCCATGTGATCTGTCCAGGCTTTATGGAGGCTGTTGGCCTCCCTCAAGCAAACCCAATATGTAGCCCATTAAATTTCTATAAAGGGAAATTTCTATAAATGGTAATTTCCCTGTATAGAAATTTCCCTTTATAGAAATTACCATGTATGGTAATTTCCCTGTTTTATGGTACCTTTTGGAAATGGAAATTTCTTTTACAACTTCTCAGTGTCCAAATTTTAATATTCATCAGCATTGTGAAATAAATCCCAAAATACTTTATAGTGCTGGAATCAGCATTTCTTTCAATTCCTAACCAGAATACTGCAAAAAAAACCAGTTTCAAGTTTTTGCCAGCACAGACAGCATGAAACTGAATTATGGGGATTGCCAAGCCCATAAAGGAAACTATACCTTCGGTCCCAGGCCTTCTGGCCATGGACATAAGTGGTGTTAACAATGGAGCCACTTGGAAATAGAGTCAGAGATAAAACAAAATTCTTTGATTCACTCCCAGAAGGCCCAGTACATTTCTTTCAGCCAAAGGACATGTATAAGTAACAACCTAATCCATGCCATCCATAGAGAATTTTCCATCAATCCAGCCTTTGTTGTAGTGACCTTAGAAATATTTGCCACTTGTGACCCTGCACTGCCACACCCAGATAATTCCGGATAGTACCCAGGTTTGAATGTCATCTATCTTAAGATAGACGACGTTGATAAGTCGTCACTATGATGGCAATTGCCGGATGTGGCAGTACAGGTCACGAGCGGCCAATGTTTCTAGGCCCAGAAATTCATGTGTATAATTGAAGTTATTGTATTGTCTGATTGTCTTATATATACTATTTATATATTCTTTTCAATATTTCTAGCTGCAAATTCCCGAATAACCTCCTGCACTGCCTCAGGTGGGAGTCCGCGATGCCCTTTGTATTTTTTGACTGCCCATTGGGCCTCACACCCATTCAGGCCATAGCAATAGCTCTCCATGTACCGTAATGAACGATTTGCAAACCTGTGGATTTGTGTTATCATAAATATTTGGGATTTAATTGAAGAAGGAATCCTTACTTTCGCATTGAAGTTATCGTCACAGATTCCAATGCTTTCTGCAGATTAATTTCCACATCTTCAACCTTCGATGATGGTGGAGATTCACGATAGGTCCTCTTTGAATAGCCCCATACTTGTTCAATAAAGTTCAGTTCGCAGTGGAATTTTGGGAGGAATAGAATGCCAAACCCAGCAGCTTCACAGTGTGTCTGAAGCAGGGATTTGACATTCATGAAGTCGTTAGAGTGGAAAAGGATATTGCGGCAGCAGCATTGTGCTGCTGTACCACGACATTTGAACTTGTCACACTGAGCACGAAGCCCAGCAACCTCATAGCCCCGCTCTTCTAAGATCTTTGCCATCCCTTTGAAATATCCAGGATATTTGGGGTGATCATCAGGGTAATAAATATGTTGAATTTGACCATTCCAAGTTGTGTCTGCCATGTGTTTAATCGTGGTTTGAGGTTTCCCATTGGGCCTGTATATGATTGCGCCACTTGAATTGCGTGCATTCACGGTTATTCCCCATTCCTTGGGACCCTTTGGCATTTTGAGTGCTGACAAAGCATCATCAGCACGTTTGGAATGTGTGCGTGCATTGTCAAAGACCAAGACATGATTGTCATGGGGATAATGCTCCTTCAAGATCTCCATTGCTGTTGTCACCTGTTTGATCACATCATCGTTCGTGAAATATCCATCCCGGTTACTGCCTGGCCTGAGTGTGACCCGAGCTGTCCAATCACCACCTTTCAGCCACCCATAATCAGCTGAGACGAAATCAGCCACCATAACAGAAGCACCTTCACCCTTAGCATAGGGTTTTGCTGTTTTGGAGTTATGAACCCAACGGACCTTCCGACGATCATGAGCGTAGAAGATGGATTCATCATGAAACCAGACAACAGTGCGTGGACCCTCAGTTGAATCAATCACCTCTTCCCCCTTTTCATCCCATTTCCTCATTGTCATCCCATATTCAGCCATTGCAGGAAGAAACACATGCTGCCGATATCGGATGACATCTTCTCGCTCATGACCATCTGAATATTGTCCCTTCTTTTCCCTCTGCCAGTGGTACCCCATCACTTTTAACCATCGTTGTGCTGTTCGGACAGATATTGGTTTCTTTCGGCTCAAGCGCTCACACATCTCTGGAGTATTTAGAAATTGAACAATGTCCAATGCCGAGATGTATGGACCAAGGCTACGGAGGTGAGCCTCGATTTCGTGCCTAAGATCCTCATCCGTCACAAGTATTGATTCCTTCCATTTTCCATAGGGGTTCATTGGAATGTCGTCGGAATCAACCATGAAAGCGCGACACCACTCACGCAACCTTTTTGCATATGAGGGCCCACGGTCCCAAGAGGTTGCCACAAACTCTGAAGCACAAATCCAGCCTATGTCCAGCACCAAACCTGCATGGTCAGAACTATACACTCGCAGCAATTGGAGCATTTGTTCAAGTCTCATGCGTGTTAAGTCATCAAAATTTGATTTTTTATGACCAGGGCCATTCCGGCGGGGTCGAACAATTTCACTGAGCCTTTCAGCAGATTCTTTTGCAGCCTCTCTGGATGGAGCGGCAACGAATGAGTGGGAGTGATACTGAGTTGGCAAAGGATCTTTGGGGTAAGTCTCTGATGTGATGGGGATGGGTGTTTCGGATGGGTTGATGGGAGTGTCTGGATAGGGAGTACTGGTGCGCGTTGATTCTGAGGCATCATCTGTTCCAGGATTGATGTTATCTGGAGTTGGGTGATTGGAACCATTGAGATCTTGGCTAGTTATTTCACGCATACTCAGCAGAGAGTCATCAGAGTCGGCATCCGAGTCGCTGACAACAATCGGGTCTGGGGTACTGGAGTTGGATTTGTGGGGAGGGCGAAAGAAATCATGTATGGTGCGTTTTTTTTGGTCAGCTTTGGTTTTCTTAGCCATCTCTTGCACTTTCTGCATAACAATGCGTTGTTTGGCAGCATGACGGCGTCGGGTCCGCTCTGAAGGAGTCCCGTTGATTGTTGTTCCGGCATACTGAACCTTATTCCCCACAATCACACCCCGCTCATGTATTAGATGGGATAGGACCTTTTGAGCCTGACACATGCGCTCAAACAGCGGGATTTTTGATAGCCGTTCAGAGGTGTTGTCGGAGTTTTCATCCAAATCATCGGCATCAAACTCGCTCTGATCACTGTCACTTTCCAGCTCAATGTCGAAATCACAAACATCGGAGTCACTGCAACCCAAGGTGTTGTTTTCGGTGGGAATGGACAAGTGTATCACAGCAGGAGTGCATCGATGCGCGGGTTCAGGTGCATTACTGGCCAGTTTTCTCTGAAAAAAAAATCAGAAATAATGGATTTTTTGACTAGATAGCACATCACCTTCTTGGAGTACTCTCCAAGGTTATTTGCGCGACGGCGCTTTCTCTGTACCGGCATGAACACGATGTATGGAGGGAAAAGGGAATGAACAAAGTGGTTTCCTTTTTTGGATTCGGCAGTTTCCTCAATTTAATTATACTCAGCCCATTGCGGCCAACCTGAAGTCCGTTCATTTTTTTTAATTGCAGAATTCACATCGGGGTGGAAAGATATTCTTGATTCTGATGCTCAGAAGTATTTTGCTCCTCATTTGACAATAACAATAAATATTTAAATTTGCACACCGAGAAGTCATAAAGTGGTATCATTTCTACAATTTCTCAGTTCTACATTTGCCTCAAAAGTGCAGTATCAGGGATGAGGTGGGGTGCGAGTTGTGCCATGATTTGCTTCCGGATAGTGACGACTTATGAACGTCGTCTATCTTACCTTAGCAGAGATTTGGTGGGGTAGAGTTGGGAGGAATGGAAGGTGAGGTCAGATCCAAAGGTGGGGATCGGAGTGGACAGGGATAGGGGTAAGACTCCAGAGGTGGTGGAGAAGGTTCCAGGAGTCAAATTGGGACTGGGTATTTGTGGATATGACAGCTGGGCACTATGCCATCACCTCCACCCCTTCTGAGCCATCTCTGACAGTGAAGTGGGACTCTGGAGTTAGTGGAGTTCTGGGAGTCAGGTCAGGATCTGGTATGTATGGATATGACACTATTCTTCTTCATGGAAAGTCATTGTTAGAACAGGCAGTCTTGGACAGTTCCGGAATGGGATTGGAGACTTAGCAAGGAGGGACCTTGGCCTCAGTGACTCAAGCAGAGCGCTGTGCTGTCAAGGGTTAAGTCTCTAGGGAGCAATCAAGTTGATTACTGACTGAGGTACAAATGAGTATGTACATCATCTATATATAAAGGAGAGATGGGAGCACAAAGAACAAAGGGGGTCCAAAATGGAACAAAGGTGTCTGAATGGAGACAAAGGGAAGTTCGGGTTGGGAACTACACCAAGGGTCAAGGATTAGACTCTATGGTGCATCTGAAAGGAGGTAGGGAGGGGCAGGAGGACGAGAGGAAGTAGGGTGGATGACTAACTGGCTAAAGAGAAGGAAGCAGTAGTCCAAATATGGGTGAGGGAGTAATGTGAAGTATACATTAAAGCAGCAAAGGGGCCAAGGTAGATCCATGAAGCTTGGAGGCAATGGAGCTTATGGAGGCAGGATTGACAGTCCAAGGAATATTGTTAGAGACTGGATGTGGGACGAGGGAGATGTCCCCATGGTGGAGGGCTTCAGCCTCAGCGACTTAGACCCCTAGTTACACGTCCGTGCCCTAATTTACTAACTGGCAGTGAGAACTAAAAGGGGGATAACTCTAGTCAATTTTATCACTAGGGTGTAACCTATCTACAAGTTATGTATATATAGTTACATAGAGGGTGGGCCTGTGAATGGTGGGGTTGAGTGGAGTGGAGCTAATGGAGTTACATGTTAGCCGACTGAATATTACTGATGAGTCAGGTTATGGGGTTAGCGGAATGGCGGGCTATAACCCAGAAATGGAAAGGAGGGATAGGCCTGAAGGTAGGCTTGCAGGGCAAGCAAGTAAATTGCCCAGCGGGGGCAGGAGTGTGCTAGCAGACATCAGAGCTGTCTGGAGGCCTTTGGGAATCTGTACTTAGGGAGGCATAGGTAATATATTGGATTGAGGGGGTGGTGACCATTGAGGGAGTTGGAGGTGATTGTGGAATACAGAGGCTCCAAGGTTAGTGATGAAGGAGCAGAGGTAATCTGGAAGGATCAGAGTTAGTGGAGGATGATGGCCATAGATGGATATGACAAATATTGGCAATGGTGTTTACATGAAATGAGGTCACCAATGCAATGGCCTCAAGCCAGGGTGATGTCAAAGTCCAAGGTCAGGACCAAGATGGGATCTCAGAGCAGTGGCACAGGGAGTGGTAGTTACAGTCACAGAGTATGGGTTTCTGTTGTCTATTCAATGGTAAGGACCTGTTTTGGCATTTGCCTTTACAGGTCATATGACTAGTTTCTATCTAATATAAAAGTTACAATGGTCAAGGGAAGTCCCTTGAAATTCAACAATTCCCCCAGCCAGCACCAAAACCCAGTGGGGAAGCTTGGCATGGGGTTTGGGTAGAGAAATAAAGGAAAACAATAAGGAGGCATACCTGGTTCCACCTGCTTGCAACCATGGACCATAAGATTCTCGTCCATTCCTATAACAAGACTGGTATGGGGGGAGGAGTGTCTGAGGAGGCAGAGGTGCAAGAGGAGCAAGAGAGGAGGAGAGGGGAGGAAGCTGATGTTGAGTTTGAGTGTTTGAGGTTTGTGTTGTTTTGCTGTAAGTGCCACTCTGTAAATAAGGGATCTCCCCCAGATGTCAAGCTCAGGGGACATGCTCCCCTTGAGTCACTGAGGCCACAATCCCACCCTGCTAACCCTGAACAGCACTTCCAGATGCGCTGCATATTTCCACCTGCACATCTGCATGCATGCTCCAACAGACCTCTGCCAGTACCTCCAATCCCTGACTCTGACAGTAAATCCTGCCCAACTCTGACATTGATCTCCTTCATGCACCATAGGTTTCTGTCAGACTACTGCCATTTCCTGCTATTTCTTTTATTCATGTGTGGTCACCATATGTTAATGAGAACATTCATCAAGGCCTCTGTGTCAGAGACCAGGTTTGGGACAAACAATGATGTCCCTGTGAATGGAGGGCTTTGGCCTCAGTGACTTATGCCAGGAGCACTGTGCCTAGTAACGTGTTGGTGCCCTAATTTATGGACTGAGAGGGAACTCTAGAAGAGGGGGAAAACTCTAGTTGATTTTATCACTAAGGTGTAACGTATCTACAGGTTAGGTATATATAGTTACAGAGGGAGTCTAGAAGGCAGGCCCATAAATGGCAGGGGCTGGGTGGAGTGAAGCTAATGGAGTTACAGGTTAGCCAACTGAGTATTACCAATGACTCAGGTTATGGGGTTTAACAGATTGGTGGGTTATAACCCAGAAGCAGAATGGAGTGATTGGCCCAAAGGTAGACTTGCAGGGCAGGCAACTAAATTGCCCAGCGAGGTGGGGGTGTGCTTGCAGACGTTAGAGCTGTCTGGAGGCCTTCAGGGTTCCATACTTAGGGATGTGTAGGTAATATATTGAAATGAGGGGGTGGTGACCATTGGGGGAGTTGGAGGGGATTGCAGAAACTGGAGGCTCTGAGGTTAGTGACGAAGGAGTGGAGGTGGTGGAAGGTGATGGCTGTGGATGGATATGACACTCTGCCACACTAAATGCAACAAAGAAATACTGCAACATGAAATACAAAATGGAGATAGGAATAAAACAGTTCTATCTAGAACTGTCCAAAGCAGCATCCCAGATGGTGACACTGCTGTACCAGGCATCATTCATTGCCAAGTTTCTAAACAACATTCCCCTTGAATGGAAGAGGGAAATGATTGCTCATGACAGGACCAGAGTGGACTTCTCCTCAAATGAGGAGATGATAAGAGCAATATCTCATGTAGATGAGATAATCGACAGGCTTCAGCATATAAATCAGGTACTACACCCAAACAACCACCACCATGACCACAAGCCATAGTAGAACCTGTCAGGGACGGTACAGGAGAGGTGGGGGTAGCGGCCTGGGTGGCAGTGGAGTGATGGGAATGTATGGCGAACTCGGGCTCATGTCCCTGTCTGGCTTCTTAGGCTGAAGCAGTAATGATTGTTATTAGGATGAAAGGCTAAACTAAACTAAACTGAGCTAGAGTAAGGTACTTGCCTGAAGCAGTAATGAGAAGAAGGCTACTTCTTCGGTTCTGCTTTGGCTCAGTTTATATACAGGCAGGAGTGGGTCACATGGGGGGTGGCATGTCAGCCCAGGTGGAGCCGGGCTATTGTGGATGGCTCTGTGGGCGATCCCGAGTGTCAGAGGGGAGAAGTACAAATGAGGATGCACGGTGTATCCAGTGGTGCAGTACCCACATGGAGTACTCGGCATCAGATGCGTCTGTGCTACATGGGTAAGAGGAGAGGTCGTCCATATAAAGAAAGAAAGGAAGAAAGAAAGGGAAAGAGGAGCAATGGGAGGGTGCAGTGTGGAGCGGAGCGGTGTGCCTTGACATCACCCCCTCTTTGAGCCGCTTTGCCTTGAAGTGGCTAGGGGGTTTTCTCACTCTCTGCCCAGGGTGTCTGGGTGTGCTCTGTGGAACTCCTCGATCCTGTCACGCACATTGGCCAGGTTGTTGCGAGGGAGCCACTCATTTTCAGAGTTTGGCCAGCCTGTGAACTTCACCAGATACCAGAGCTTCCTGCAGTGCCAGTGGGAGTTGAGGGCCTTCTGGACTTCGTATTCTTCTCCTCCGTCTACGATGGCGGGGCCTGGGCAGGGGTTGGTGGGTTGTTCGGCGATCCCATCTGGGTGGTAGGGCCAGATGTTCATTACCGATACCACTGGGTGGACTCCCCTTTGTCGCGCTGTGAGCTGGAGTTTGATGGTGGTGGGGGATATGACCTTGAGGATTTTGAAGGGGCCGGTCCATTTGTGGTCTAGCTTCTTGGTAGGGCAGTCCATGGTGTGGTTTTGGGTGCTGAGCCAGACTTGATCGCCTTCTTTGTACTCGGGCACTACTTCTCGGTTTCGGTCATAGTAGCAGGCCATCTCTTCTGCTGCGTGCTCTAGTGCTGCCTTCGCCTCTTCCTGCATTTTCATCAGTCTCGAGGTGAACATGTCTGTGGCTTCGACTTCTGATGCACAAGGGGGTTCCATCCCCATCCTGGGGTGTTGGCTGGTGTCAAGCTTGAAGGGGGTGCGGCGGGTCAAGGCATGGATGCAGTTATTATGGGAGAACTCTGCTAGCGGGAGCCAGTCCACCCAGTCATCCTGGCAGTGGTTAACAAACACTCAGAGGTAGGCTTCTATCTCCTGGTTTACCTGCTCCATCCGTCCATCCGTCTGCAGGTGGTAAGGTGCCGAAGGGGTCAGCTTGACCACTAGTAGGGCCGCTAGCTCTTTGGAGAACTGAGAGACAAAGGCACTCCCTCTGTCACTGAGAATCTCCTCAGGGAGCCTGTGATGCTTCCAGACGTGTTCGAGGAAGAGTCGGGCAATTCCAGCCAAGTCTACTGCCGTGACTGTAGGGATTGTGTGGATGTGCTTAGAGAGGTGGTCCACCACCACTAGGATGGCATTGTAGCCCTTTGACTCGGGGAGTTCTCCGATCATATCCACAGAGATTACCTACCAGTGGTGGGTGGGGATCTTGTTTGGCATGAGCTTCCCCACCTTCTGCGAGGGGAATGACTTGACTCGATTGCAGGCATCGCACCCCGTCATGTAACAGCCTACATACTCCGCCATCTGGGGCCACCAGTAGTCACGGGAGATGAGCTCCAGGGTTTTCCATTGCCCTGGGTGTCCCATCGCCCACGCATCGTGGTGTAGCCACACCAGGTTGTGGTGGAGTTGCGGGTCCTTCAGGACATATACCTTTCCCTGGTAGAGGACCAACTCTCCATCTCTGCTCCATTCATCTGTCCTGAGGGTTCCATCTCCCAGCTCCTTCAGTGCTTTCACTACCTTCTCATCATGGTCTTTTGCCATGCGTATTCTTTCCAGGATGGCTGCCTCTTCTCCCTCCACTGTGACGGCCTCAGTTGCATGGGCTTCAAACCATTCTGGCTGTAGGAGGGTCAGGCTGTCGTTGTCATCCCTTCCCTTCAGGTGGTCGGTGTTGCAAGCAGGCTAGAGATCTAACCCCCTAAATGCGAGCAAATTCGTGGGGAGGGAGTCTGGGATATCCTGAGCTCATCCTAGGTTTGGTCCGGGTGCTAACAAAACAAAAACAATCACAAAACTCGCTAAGAATTACATACCCCTGGTCCATCTTGGACAATCGTCAGGGACTTCCTTATAATACTCAAAGAGTCAAGCTTAGAATTTCTCTCTTTTCCTTGGATCTCTCAGCGCTACAGTCTCTTGTAGTCAAAAAGGGAGGTCGCTTTTCCATTCCTACATGTACAAGCTTTTAAACACATGGAACAGCAATAATGTGGAAAAACAAATGAAAGGAAAAATATAAAATGAAGAATTGTTGTTACGGACACCATGTGGACCGTTAAGTATGGCCGATAAGTCCAATGGCCGATGTGGAAGTTCAATAAAAAGAAACAGGAGTGATAAGCAGGCCATATCCGCTAATAATTGCCATTCTCCACCAATTTCCACCATCACACTACACTCATCCATCTCTTCCTACCCATAGCATCCTTTCCCAACCTCTCCATTCAATTCCCCGGGTTCGTAGCTTTCTCCCGATACTAAATTTGTCCCAAATGGTTGAGATTTGACCGAGTGGTGGGCATGAGAATCGTAAAATTGGCCCATGCACAGGGTTAGACGTCCCGAAAAGTGTTTGCGAGAGTCCCCATGTCAATTGGATCTTCATATGCATCCTTTGTGATTTTTCTGAGTTTTTATGAGCACTCCAGAGTGCATTTTGGTTGTTTGTTTGCTTCAGTATGGCTTGTGATTTCCATATTGGGCTGAAAACCAGTTTCACAATCTCCCAAAGTACAGATCTTGGCTCTGCCGCACAAGACTTTCGACACCGCCACCCTCATGTGCCTTTCGACATCATGCGGAACCTCATGGTAAGATGAGAAATCATCACCACCATTGTTCCACAATGGCTGGGTCAATCTGGACGAAATTCGGGGAATCCATAGTTATGATTTTTCTCTATTTTCTGCGCCCTTGATCGTCTTCTGGCGGCCAGTAGCACCAAGCATAGTTTTTGGGCTGAACCAATTCAGTACCAGCACGTTATGCACAATTGTACCCCATAATAAATGAAATAAAATGTTCTTATGCACCATTGGCATTGGTAGGTGATCATCACATATGGGGAATCCTTAAGGAACGTAAAACCGCAAAAATACTGGCGGTGTAGGGTATAGTAGGTTATCCTGCCTACAACGTCTCTGGAAATGTTTCCAGAATTTCATAAGGCCCTATATACAGGGGCTTTAGTTTGCCTTCCCTCCCTTTGGGTAGGTTCAGCTTATCCGTGGATAAGTATGCAAGCTCGCCTTTTTTCAAAGGTGGGTCCGGGCATCTTTTCTTATTCACCTGGATTGTTTGAGCAGCGCAAATGTGTATTATCATGTCATGTGCTGCCATAAGGTTTTCCTTCACCTTTTGGGTGAAGTCGTTTACTCCCAGGTAGTCCAAGGGTGGTGCTGTTAGGCACATCAGCATGTGGCCATAGATTAATTTGAATGGGGCAAATCCTGTCGATGTGTTCAAGCTCGCATTGATTGCGAATTCTGCCATCGACAGCTTCGCTGCCCAGTCGCATTGATCTGGTCTGACCATCACGTGTAGTATCTGTACTACTTTTTGTATCATTCTTTCCGCTTGGCCGTCACCTTGTGGGTGGAATGCAGTTGTGAATTTCAACTGCACACCGAGTATTCGGTGTAGTTCACACCAAAATTTTGACATGAATTTCGAGTCTCGATCTGATATGATCGAAGACTGTGAAGTCTTACAACTTCGCAAAGGAATACGAACACTAGTTCTAATGTGTTCATTGTTGTTTTTATTGGAATTAGGTGGACATTGGATGTCAACCTGCAGATGATTACCCAGAGGTAATCATATCCCAAGCTTGTTGGGAATGGACCTGTGAAGTCCATGGCTATTGACGACCACAGTGTTTCCAGGGTCGGGAGTGGGTGAAGCAGTCCGGGATTTTTCCTGGTGCTTTTCTTTGTTGTTTGACAAGTTCCACAAGACCTGCAGAACTTGTGGGTGTCCTTCCTCATCGACTTCCACCAGAAGTATCGATGGAGGGTTTCCACTGTTTTCTTGGATCCTAAGTGTCCAAGTGTTTCATGGATGTTTTCGAGGATTATTCCTCAAATGGACTCACTTTCGTAGTTCCCTTTCAGGACTACTATTTGGGTCATTCCTCCTTCTCCAAGTTGGGTTATCAGTCTGTCTTTTATGGAGAAGTTTTTGAAATTCCTGTCAGGGATCGCTCGTCAGTCCGAGTCGAATATCGCCCGAAAACCTAGTCGTAGACAAAGCTGAGGTTCCAACCCTCAGTGGCACATAGAGCTATATACACGAGTGACATCAATCAATCGGAAGAGATAGGATCAAGGGAACTAAACAATGATCCGATAGAAAACGAAGTGAATAGAGATGAAGGAACACTCGGATCAGGGGGCAGAGTCGGATCAGGAGAAGGTGAGGGTTTACAATATATGAGGGCCAATGCGGCTACATGTGGTGATATAGTCTTACGCGATATTGATAGGGTAACAGAGAACCGCTTACGCTATGTCCCCTGACAATTCCCCAGGTTCTCTAGGATTCCCTGGTGGATCTGGCTTTGTGAGTATCCAGATTTTATTGCCTCAATGAGGTCTTTTCCTTTGAATTGTTTTCGAAGGTTCTCTTCTGGAATTATGATTTCTTCCAGGTTTTGGGCACTCCCCCCTAGAGCTTCCTCTAGGGTATTTCTCTTGCTGCAAGTCTCTTTTTCTCTGAGTTTTTACTCAGGGTACTGCTTAGCAGCAGTTCTTCATATTCCTCAATTCTGTCAGGGATAATGTCTTCTGCATTTTCATCCAGATGGATATCCACCAACACGTAGTCATCAAAATGCAGATCCTTGTCCGTTGATGAGTCATAGTACCGTGAAAGTGTATCTGCCACTTTGTTCTTGTGGCCTTCCACATATTTTATTTTGCAATTAAAGCTTGCAAAGAAGGCTTGCCATCTCAGGTGTCTACCTGAGTTGTGGTTTTTTGCTTTGAAATATTCCAAAGCTTTGTGGTCCATGATTACTGTGAATTCATGGCCTCCCATGAGATCGTCTTGCCATCTCATGAGTGCCTCGAGGACACCCAGTGCCTCGAGCTTGTAGGCGAAGTACCTACATTGTGTGTTGGTGAACTTTTTGGACATGAATGCAGCCAGGCAGCAAGTCTGCCACTTTTTGCCTTGTCCAATTAGTGCGCCCATGCCTGCTGGGCATGTGTCTGTTATGACCCAGATGTGGAGTTTGCTCCTCTCTTCTTCTGAGAGGTTTTCCGGTGGATTCCACTGGATGGGCTTCAGGATCAGAGCCCTGCATGCGAGACGTTTGATCTCGTCAAAACATTTCTGGTGGAGTGGTGTCCACCTGAATGTCTGCTTGTTTGAGCAGATTGTTTGCAGTGGCCCTGTGTAGCCACTGACGTTCAGCATGAATATCGATAGGTATTCTACCATTCCCAGGAATCTTAGGACTCCTGTGTGGTCTACTGGCTCTCGCCAGTTGTGGATTTTTTCCATTTTATCCGCTTGAGCATGGATGCCTTGTTCATCCACATGGCTTCCTAGAACATCTAGGATTGGAGCAAATGGCTGGAATTTTTTCCGGCTTATGTAGAACTTCGCCCCCTTGAGGCGAGTGAACAACCACAATAATGCTTTATTGTGATTCTCCACTGAGGTTGTGCTGGTGAATATATCGTCGAACCAGATGTGTAGGCGTCTGCCTACTTCTCCTCGTAGTTCCCAGGTCAATGCATGCTGGAAAGTACAGGGAGCGTTGCAGTCTCCTTGCTGCATCATGTTTGAGTTGTACATCCTGTGGGGTGTAGAGAATGTCGTCCTATGGACGTCATCTGGATCCATGCATATTTGTTCATACATGTCCGACATATCAATCTTAGATCAGTATGTTGCTCTGGCGACTGATTCTTGGATCAGTCACATGTCTGGCATTGGTGTGATGTTGAGGATCGTGTTTGAGTTACGATTCCTCATGTCTATTACTGTGCGCAAAGATCCATCTGCTTTGCAGATACACAGTAGCAGGCATGCTTGCTCGCTGTTTGCAGGATACCACCATCCTGCTTTTACATAGCGATCTATTTTGGCCGCTAGTGCTTCCTGCAGTGCTGCAGGACATCTCAGGGTGTTTTCCCGAAATTTCTTGTTCGGATCCTTTAATGGGATTCAATGGTTCACCTCCCTCAAGGGAGGCATTTCTAATGGCGCTGGTGCCATTACAGTTTCAAATTTCTCTCTCCACCACTCCCTGAGTATTTCGAACTCAGGGTTGTTCATGGAGAGACCTTCCAGATGTGGTATGTCTGGCAGTTCTACTCCTTCCGGACTAGGATTGGGCCAACCTTCCGGGTACTTTCTTTTGATTACCCTGAGGTGTGTTTTAATCCTGCCTCCCTGTCAGGGGGGCTTCTTTTTTGGTTGTTCTCGAGCTCTTGCTCGAGTTTTCCATCGATGTGATCTCGTCACATGGTCTTCACTGACTCCAAGGGTATCTATGTTGCCCTTGTTCACCATTCTCACTTTGTGGGACCGGAAGTCTAAACTTACCTGGTTTTTGTTTAACCGGGGGGTGCCAAATATGGTGTCGTATCTATCGATGTTAATCACATCGAAGTAGTGTTTTTCTACATGGCCATTGATCTCAACGTCCACATTTGTTCCAAACAGGATCTGTGATCTTGTTCCTTTCATCCCCATTTGAAGGATGACTGGGTTCTCCAATTGGAGAATTGGGATATGGACCGTGCAGACAAAGTCCAGCGATATAGTGTCCGTTTCGGCTCCACTGTCAAATAGCGCGTAGGCTTTTAGGCCTGCTATTTTTATATGGGCTGTCAGCATTCTCTTTGTTGAGAGCAGTCTGTTTGTGGGGTATTTTCCCATGTCTTTTGAGATGTGGAATTTTGCATCAAACAAGGGGGTCTGGGTTTTGATGGACTTTTGGTCCTTCTTCCCTTTCTCCTTGTTTTCCTTGGGTACTTTGGTGTATTTCCCCAAGGCGTCTTTTCTTGGTGCTTCCACCAATGCTTTGGCGACTTTCTCGTCTGCCATGTTTTCTAACTGGTGCACTATGGCCAGTTTGATTTTATAATTTATGTCATCGTGATCAACGACTGACATTGGGCCCATCCTTATGGTCCCAACGTTGACATCCTCACCCTCTGAGTTGGGTGAGTATTGAGGTCCTTCGTATGGGTCCTCTACTTCGAAGCTTGATGCTCCGGAGTTACCAGAGTTGTTCTCTGGTTTTTCGTCTGATGAGTCTTCCAACTCTTCTTCTGATGCGTTCACGATCTCCATGGCAGCTATGTGCCTTGGTTTCTCATCGCTCATTGCATTATGTTTTGGGCAATCTTTCATTTGCCCTATTTTGCCACATTTGCCACAAATTGGAACTGACTTTTGGTCAGTTTTCCTCGAGTTTTTCGAGGATGTATCCTCTTTCCATCTGGATTTCGGCTCTTCAGCCTTCTTTCCTGATGGGAGAGCTCTACTGCAGCTCGTGGTTGCCATGGTGGTTGTTCAGGTATAATATCCTGATTTGTAAGCTGAAGACATCTTCAGCCCATCAATTATCTCGTCTACACGAGATATTGCTTTCAACATCTCCTCATTTGAGGAGAAGTCTGCTCTGATTCTGTCATGAGCGATCATTTCCCTCTTCCATTCGAGGGGAATGTAGTTTAGGAACCTGGCGTTGAAGGATGCCTGGTCTGGCGGTGTCACCATCTGGGACGCTGCTTTAGACAGTTCTAAGTAGAACTGTTTTAGGCCTTTTTCCACTTCATATTTAATGTTGTGGTACTTCTTTGTCGCATTCAATGCGGCAGAGGCTTTAATGAATGTTCTCATCAATATGTTGAGAACTTTGAGGAACATACCCCATCTCCTCTGAGGAGAGTTTCGTCTCAGAGTCTTATTCCGAGGTTGAACGCGGGTCCCCCTAATCTGCGAATCAAGCAGTCCAGATGGACTTCATTGAATTGGGGACCTTTGCATCCTCACGAGGCAAGGAATCCCAGTAGTTCTGTGAACCACTGCCAGAACGATTCCATGTTGTTCTCCCCTGACCATTTCTTGTCAGGAAAAGCCAGCCCATTTTTTAGAGCTTCAGGCTTCACTCCCTCTGGGTAGGGAGTGAGTATTCTCACTTCAGCCATTCTTATGGCCTTTTCGTACCATTTCTCCAGGTACTCCTCTTGCTCCCCTGCCTTTGTGGGGTCGCTGTCCAATGGAGATCTCTCCTTTGGGGGGGTTTTCGCTGGGGGGAATCTTCCTCGCAGCGTTTCTTTGGTTTCAGGCAAATTTGCCTGAAGTTGTATTTGGATTCTCTCATTGTTTTGAGAGCGTGTGGTTGTGTTACCTTTCTGTTCAAGAGGTTTGTCAAAGGTGGATCTTTGGCCGAACCTTTGGTACATGCCGATTCTCCTCCTAATTTCTGAATGGTGCCTTCTTTTGGCATTGTCTTCTCCTATCCTTGGGAGAAGGATCTCCTTAGCATCTCTGTCAAGTCGCTGATGATACTCCAGTGTGCTTTCACTGGTGGTTCTTTTTGTGAATTTTTCATGAGTTCTGGTTTTGTCCTGGCCTGTGGCCCAGGGGTATTTTCTTGTTTCCTCACTATTTTGTGAGAAGTTTATCTCCTTCAGCAAGTCCATCTGCTCGCTGATTTTTTCAGTCAACGCATCGATTGCGTTGGCCATTCTTTCTAGAGTTATCTCTAGATGAGCCATGCTATTGTGGTTCATTTCCTTGATCTTTTTTTGGATTGATTTTATTGCATTTATTATGCGCGATTCCTGGTTTTCCAGGAGGAAGTTTGGTTGGGCAAGCAGTGACTCTCCCCAGTTGACATTGCCACTTCTGGGGGTTCCAGAAGGGGTTCTTGGAGTGAAAACTCCATGCTCGCTCTGTTTAGGTGAGGCCATTGTGGAGTGTGCTTCCCTTTCATAGAGGGGTCTGTTCACTGGTTTTTCCTTACTTTTCTGTAAGGCTTCCTCAGCGAACTCCCTCATTTCAGTTCGCCTCCTCTTCATTATCTCGGAGACCTCCTCTGAGGTTGGTGACCTTGCCTTGTCTGGCATGGCGTGGGGTAGTGTAAACAGTGGAAGTTCTTTTGGAGCTTCTGTGCTCTGGGAGATCCTGCTCTCAGGGCATTTTTTCGTGCCTTCTTGGGCTTCCAGCCTGAGAAGAAGTTGGTCTTCATTTTCCGTCCTCCATTTGGACGGGACCTGGAACAAGTCCAGTAGTTTTTCCGATAGCTGACGCGGAGGCTCTTCCCTTTGTTTCCCTTTGTCTGCCTTTGGGGCTTGACTTGGGGACATGGGGGAGGGCTCCAGGGGATAGTGGGGCCCTGGAGTTTCCTGCAACTCTATCCAATCAGCTTTTTGGGCTGATCATTCGGCGCTTACGTGTTTATTGCACAAGTTGATCACCTCCTGAGGAGGTGAGGGATCTTCCCCAGCTTGGGTTAGATCAGTATGTCGTGGAGTTCTAGGGGTATTGGGCCCCGCACTTACTCCACGTAAGTTTCTAAAACCTTCAGGGGCCAGCCCTGAGGTGGTTGCTGTTTTTGGATCGTGTTGATCCTCGTCATCGTCTGACAACAGCTGTTGATTTGAATCTCCCATGATGGGAGATTGCGGTTTCTTGATGAACCGCTCATTTCTTTTTATCATCGCTGCAGACATGACCTTGCCCTTGTGGGCATGTTTAGGTGCCATTGGCACTACCAAGTCAAGATGTTAAGATTGTTACGTTTTTTGGTGGGTTGTGTTGTAAAACACACCTCATACACTTAAAAAAGTGTGAGGTCTCAGTGGGTAGCTCAGCACACAGAGCCATAAGTGATACAATGGTGTGTATTTTATGGTGGTGTGTAAGCAGTTAACTGGAGGTTGCCACTTACCCACATGACTATATGTATCTTTAATTACATATGGCTCGGGGTTTGGGGCTATTGCCCTGACAATCTTGGACAATCGTCAGGGATTCCTTATAATACTCAAGGAGTTAAGCTTGGGGTTTCTTTTCTACTTGGATCTCTCAGCGCTACAGTCTCTTTTGTAGTCAAAAGGGTGGTTGTCTTTCCATTCCTACATGTACAGGGCTTTTAAACACATGGAACAGCAATAATAAATGAAAGGAAAATATAAAACAAAAGATTGTTGTTACAGTCACCATGTGGACAGTTATGTACAGCTGATAAGTCCAATGGCCGATGTGGAAGTTCAATAAAAGAAAACAGGAGTGATAAGCAGACCATATCCACTAATAATTGCTGTCCTCCACCAATTTCCATCTTCACACCACACTCATCCATCTCCTCCTACCCATAGAATCCCTTCCCAACCTCTCCATTCGATTCCCCGGGTTTGTAGCTTTCTCCCAATACCAAATTTGTCCCAAATGGTTGAGATTTGACTGAGTGGTGGGCATGAGAATCATGAAATTGGCCTGTGTGCAGGGTTAGACATCCTGGAAAGTGTCCACAAGAGTCCCCATGTCAATTGAATCTTCATATGCATCCTTTGTGATTTTTCTGAGCACTCCAGAGTGCATTTTGGTTGTTTGTTTACTTCGGTACAGCTTGTGATTTCCATTTTGGGCCAAAAACCAGTTTTGCAATCTCCCAAAGTACGGATCTTGGCTCTGCCACACAGGACTTTTGGCACCACCACCCTCACATGTCTTTCAACATTGTGCGGTGTAGGAGAAATAATATTCAAAGAATAAAACAATGATGTATCAGAATAGTCAACAATCACCTGACAAGTTCAAATGTTTAACCCATCTCATGGTCTTTATGAGACTGGATGCACATTAGAAGCTCATTGTAATTATCCACACCCATGTAGCATGAGATTTAAGCTACTACAAGCATGCCTAGAACCTGGCATAGGTGTAGGAAAATATAATATTCAAAGAATATATCCCTACAACAAGACAATAGCACATAGATGGCAGAATAAGAAGAAACATTGGGAAAGAAATGTAAATATCTCGGGAACCAGAGAACTTCTGACTGTAGTCTTTTTACCATCTAAAAGGACTGTTTCTTAACTTTATCCACGGTTTTTTCTCATTCTAAAAGCTTCAAAACTGATGGAGATATTGCTCAAACAGCGAAACACCTTATAATTCATATATATTTATTTGCTAATTCTTACAAAAGGTAATGTGACCCAAGGGAAATATATTGGTACCCAGAAGTCTGGCGGACCAAATACCATATGGCAGAGTATCCCCTGGCGTGGATGGACACTTTTTGATCACATCAGAAGAGGAGAAAATGCTAAAAACCGGATCTTGTATATTTTCCTATGATTCATCAAAACCTTTTGAGTTTAAGCTCAAATAAATCGGAACAAAGGAATGATTGATGATCTGGATCTCAGATCATAAGCATAAAGTGATTCAGAAGTCCACGGATCTTTTAATTAATTGGGAAGGCTCTAGAACATTGGTAATGATGTGGCTTCACAAAAAGGGGTGAATTAGAGAATAGTCTAGAAAGTTCCTTTATAGCCAAGTCATTTCTAAAGATAAGCGTTCATAATTAAGGCGGTGTAAAGCATAGCTTTAGCACTGCAAGGCCCCGCTGAGATCGGCCCAAAAAACAAATAACTGAATTACTTATTGCTGAGTCATGTCCTAAGTCCATTATTAAGCTTACACAGCCCAAGCCCCTATATCATTCTAGAACTATCTATAATACAAATGTAGCACATGTAACTAGTGTGAGGCGTGGGAGTAGAGAGGTCTCTGAAAAGCATAAAAGGCCGCCACTTCTGCCCCCTCTCAAACCTCAGGTAGACATATAAGTTTAATTCTCCTCACCAGTGGTTGGTTTGTTTGCTCCAAAAGATAAAAGCAAATATTAGTTGTTAGCTAATATAAAACTAACACATCACTCTAAGCGTGGGTTAGGGTCAATTAAACACAGCTGAACAAAAGTGTCATAGTGAGAATTAGTGAGAATTTGGTGGAGGGACTTCTTAATTGAATAATCTCTCAGTAATATTTGGTTATCACACCACAGGAGAAAAGTGAGCAATCCTGAGCCTGCTAGATAACTAGCATGCACTCTAAGCAATAGAAAGAGCAGTTTGGTCACTCCTGTATTGAGTAACATTTATTATGGAATTATTTTATTAGTAGTTTTTCTTCAGTAAATTATCAGGAAAATCATGTCCTACTGAAAAGTGGTATATCTAGGTGTAATATTGACTAGAAATTATAGTAAAGTCAATATAGAATTTTATCCATAGATAATCTATATGTCAGGTGAGATCGTTGGGGGGTGTTTATACAGTGAACAATTATATATCTGGCAACCAAAACATGGCCAGTAAGCAAATCAGCACAAACTCTAATATCGTTATTGGATGTAGGAAACTGGTTACATAAGGTGATCCAGCTCCACTCCTTCAGTGGAACCTCGCAGTAAGATGAGAAATCGTCACCACCATTGTTCCACAACAGCTGGGTCGATCTGGATGAAATTCGGGGAATCCATGTTTATCATTTTTCTCTATTTTTTGAGCCCTTGATCATCTCTCGGTGGCCAGTAGCACCAACATAGTTTTTGGGCTGGACCAATTCAGTACCAATGCATTATGCACAATTGTACTCCATTATAAAATGAAATAAATTGTTTTTATGCTCCATGGGCATTGGTAGGTGATCCTCACATGTGAGGAACCCATAAGGAACATAAACCGCAAAAATACTGGTAGTGTAGAGTATAGTAGGTTATCCTGCCTACAACATTCCCTTTGGGAATGCCAAGTCACTGAAAGCCCCATTAGACACTCCTTCCTGGACACACATAATAAAAACCCACTACTGGTACATTCGTACTATGAATGCCAAGTAACCGATAGCAACGATATGGAATCCTCACACATTGTACAAGTCACAACTGTGTGCACAGTATGCTCCACTGAGGAGTGCCAAGAACCCGTGGCTGACCTATCTACCCTGGCATCTCTGACTACATGTAATCGAACCCTTAATAGCTCATTCCATCATGAACCATGATTGATGGGGATTTGATTGTCCATTCTCATACCTGACTGGGATCACTCATCAATTACACATTCTGTTAATGTACAAACAAGATCTTGCAACCATCTTCCAGCTATAAGAACAGGTCAAGAGGGGAGAATTTCTCCCCATCCTCGTAACAATAACTGTGCAGAATGCAGAATATAAAATCATGACAACCACACTCATGAATAGGATGGCACCAATTGCTCCCAATCTCATAAACAGGTGCCAAGCCACTTTCATGAAAGGCAGAAGTATCTTTGACCAAATTGATCTGGTCAACTGCATGATAGATTTATTTGAAATCCTCAACCAAGACAGTGCAATTATCACCCTTGACCACGAAAAAGCATAGATAAAATTCATCATGACTACCTATGGCACACACTAGAACACATAGGGATCCCATCTTCCACCATCAACTCTGTAAAAGCCCTGTACTCTGAACCCCAAACCCATGTGATCCTGAATGGGGAAATCAGTGATGAGTTCACAATACATAGGGGCATAAGACAGGGTGACCCACTATCATGCCTCCTATTCAACATAGCCATTGAACCCCTGTCCATGATGTTAAGGAAGTCAGATAAAATCCAAGGCCTTGAAATATGTAAAAACCCCAGCACTCACACAATGAGTCATCATCTTCCTGTTTGCAGATGATGCTGTGGTCTACCTCTCAAAGATGGACAAGATAGATGACCTCTATGACATCCTTGATACCTGGTGCCCCACCTCAGGAGCCAAATTCAATAACGAAAAATCTGTTGCTATCCCTGTAGGCTCACTGTCATACCACAAAAACCTACTGAACACTAGGAAACTGAACCCCAATGCAACTACTCTATTGCATGGTGACATAACAATCCTCCAAGACAGCCAAACTACAAGATACCTGGGAGCCCAGTGCAGGAACTGCCCAACCCATGGCTGGACATAATGTCAAAGGTTAATGCAAGCCTAAAGAACTGGCAGAAAACATACCCAACCATTGAGGGGTGAAAACTCCATCAACTGCTCCTTCCCCCAGACAAACAACAACTCTGCTGAAATACTAACAATAACCCACACTATCACCACATCACCCCTGAGAGCCAGGCTCCACATCAAAACTGACTCAAGATGGTGCATGAGTGCCCTCACCTCAAATCTAGACAGATCTGAAGACCACAACTTCATCAGGCTGCCCCAGCCCCTAGCAATCAAAACCACCATAAACTCCCTCTGACAAAGAAATGGAGTAGTATCCATTGAGTGGATAAAAAGGCCACAATGGATGCAAAGGCAACAAAAATGCCAATAAACTTGCAGTATCCAGGTCCAAGGAACTCCCTGATGATGATCCTGTAAACCCCAACCCCCCCTTCATACAAAACAGTGCCAGATTAAGCACCCCAACCCAATCAATCACCACAAAACTAATAATCTGGGAATCAGCAAGAAAAATGTGCAAGAAGAACCAAAGAGTGACAGACAACCTAGATTGCATCAGAGGCACCCTGAATGACCTCAACTGCCCCACCCCCACTGATGCCCTCATCTGGTGTGCAATACTGAAGAATAAGAGAGACCTAAACCCTAACCTCAGAAACTTCCTATGGAAATTGGTCCATGGCACCCACAAAGATGGACTTTACTGGGAAGGGATCCCAGGCTGCAAAGACCAGGGCAAATGCTTGCAATGCGGAAGCATGGAATTGATGACCATATTATCTTTGAGTGCCCCCACAACCAAGGCCCATACTGTACCTCTTGGCCACCATTAGAAACATGTGCACAGCAAAAAATATAAACTGGCCCACCAATATCAGAATACAACACATCATGGCATCCCCCCTAATCCAGATTAAAAGCCAGAACAGGGCCATAAGGCATGGTGCAATGGGATGCTTCAGAATAGTCATACTTTGTTATGGAAATGGGAATTTCCCATTTAGACTCTTATGGGTTCTGTATCACATGATTTGTATAGTAATTGAGTTGAACCAATCAATAATCAACGAAAAACCCGCTGCCACACTACCTGTTAAACTACATGTTAAACCATCTGTGAAACCATCTGTAAACCCTAATGAACCACCTCCCTTCCTCTTTCCTTTTCCCTGCACCTCGAATGGACGAAAATGGGTGCCTCTGGCCCCATTTTTGTAACACTTGAATTTGCCTGGCAAACATGGAAGCTAAGGTGTAAGAGAATCCTCAGTGATGAGCAAAGAGGAGACCATGGAATATCACAACCAGAGGCCCTAAACACCCTCAAAGCAGCAATGAACAAGAAGCTAAACCAAGACAAGAATCTTACAAACAGGAAGAAGTACTGTAACAGAGCCCTCCATGGAAGACTTGTCCTGCACACCTGGAGCAGAACCCTAGAAAATGAAGCATGCCTCCCTGAGAATTGGCTAAAGTGCAACAGGGCTTTAGTGGGTATACCTGACCCCCCACAGTCATGGGAGCCCCACACAGAGGCAGTGCAGAAATGCATCTCCCCATGGTGGCAATTCTCCCCCACAACAGGCACATGACACTCGTGTACTAGAAGGCCCCACCCTTCCCCACAAACCTTCAGGCATACCTGCCCACTGTCAAAGACCAGATTTGAAGGGAGAGCTATGACTCAGTGTTCAGAGGGCTTCAGCCTCAGTGACTCAACCCAGGAGCGCTATGCCCAGTAGCATGTTGGGGCCCTAATTTGAGGACAGAAGAGTCTTCTAGAAAGGGGGGAAACTTTAGTTGATTATTGGTGGAGGGTTTCTGGCATCTACAAGTATGGTATATATAGATACATGGGAAGTCTAGGTGGAGGGCCCATAAATGGCAGGGGCCTGTCATATCCATCTCCCGCCACCACCTTCCATCACCTCTGGCCATCCTGGATTGCCTCCACTCTGCCATCCTCAACCTCAGAGCCCCCAAATCCCCTAATCTCCTCCAACTCCCCCGATGGTCATCACCCCCCCATTTCAATATATTACTGATGCCTCCCTAAGTACAGAACCCTGAAGGCCTCCAGACAGCCCCAATGTCCGCAAGCACACCCCCACCTCCACTGGGCCATTTAGTTGCCTACCCTGCAAGTCCACCTTTTGTTAGAACGGGTGGATTCGGACGACTCCGGAGTGGAATCGGAGACTTAGCGTGGAGGGACCTTGGCCTCAGCGACTCAGGCGGAGCGCTGTGCCATTGCTGTTTGTCCATTTGGTCCTTAATTTCACAGTAGGTGAGCAGGAAGTCTCTAGGGGGCATTTCAGGTCGATTTTGGACTAAAACCAAAATGAGTATGTACAAGCGCCGATATATATAATGGAAGGGGCAAAAGCACAAGGAGAACAAAGGGTAACCGAATCGGAACGAAGACGTCCAAACGGGAACAAAGGGTAGAAGGAGCGGAGCGGTACTGAAGGTCATAAGGTAGGACCTGTGATACGTCCGAAAGGAGGTAGGGAGGGCGAGGCCCAGAGGGGCAGGAGGATGAGGGGAAGTGGGGATGATGACTAACTGGCTAGAATAGGAAGAAGCAGTAGTCCAAATAGGGATGAGGGGAAAACACGAGAAATACATTACAAGCGGCGAGAGTGCCGAAGGCGGTCCGTGAAGCTCGGGGGTTGCGGAGCTTACGGAGGTTACGGAGGCGGGGTTGAAAGTCCGAGGGATATTGGCAATGGTGTTTACGTAGTATGAGGTCACCAATGCAATGGACTAAGACCGAGGTGGAGTCAAAGTCCGAGGTAGGGACTATGACAGAGGCTCGGAGCAAGGTACGAGCGGTGTCCGAGTGCGAAGTACGGAACAGCGGTAGAAGGTCGTAACTTGGCAGAAGGGTGGCGGAGGAGTAACGGAGGGAGGAGAGAGGGGACAGGTAAGGGGAGAAGGAGTGGCAGAAAGGAGAGTAGTCAGGTCTGAAGGTGAGTATCGGAACGGACGGGGGAAGCGTAGGAGGATAACAGGAGGGTGGAGGTGTTGTGAAGGGGGAGCGGAGTAGTAGGAGGGTGGCGAGAGGGGTGGTGTTCGGTCCAAGATGAGTATCGGAACGGACGGAGATAGGGTCGGGGAGGTAAGGAGGAGGTGTGTTGCCAGGACCGAAGGTGAGTATCGGAATGGCAGCGGTAGGTTATGACTCCGGAGGTGAAGAGGGTGGAGGTCCGGAAGTCGGGTCGGGGTTGGGTATGCACGGATATGACACCTTTGGGCACTCCCCATTCCACTTCCAGGTTATAATCCATTAACCCTGTAACCCAAGTTGCTGGTAGTATTCAGTTGGCTAACCCTTGACCCTGTTAGGTCTGCTCTGCCTGGCCCCTGCCATTTATGGGCCTGCTGCCTAGACTCCCATTGTATCTATATATACACTACTTGTAGATACCAGACACCTTAGTGAAAATCAACCAGAGTTAATCCCCCTTTCCAAAAGACTCCCAGTCTGTTAATTAGGGCACTGACATGTTACTGGGCACAGTGCTCCTGGCTGAGTTGCTGAGGCCACAGCCCTCCGAACACTGAGTCGTTCTCATTCATCTTGAATCTGGTCTCTGGGTACACCCGCCTGACCCAGCTCCACCTGGCCCCACCTGACCCAGTACCCCACTGTCCACCCCTCCTCACCTCTTCCCTCTTTTCCTTTCTCCCTCCTCATCCCTGCTTCCTCACTTTCTTCCTATTCTACTTCTTCTTTATTCTCTCTTTATTTCACATGGATGACCTTTCTTTGTACCAATGTACCATTGACCCATTCACAGCACACCCATGACACACCCAGTCCAGGCACCCTGGGCAACTTCTCACTGTGCCCAGCACGCATGCTTGCACCGGATCCCCTCAGGATCTCCCACAGAGACACCTGGGTGGTTACAGCTGTGTGCGAGAGTGACGTGGCATCTGTCACGTGACCCAAGCCACATGTACATAAAGATACCTGAAGTGGGAACCAAAGAAGTAGCCTTCTTCTCACCTTTCCACTTCAGTCCAAGTGGCCAGGGACCATTGTCCCGGATTGGGCCTGTCAGTATGCACGCCCAATCCACCCCCTGCCAGGCTCTCAGCCCCAGATGCTACACCCAGGCTTCCTCGACCCTGGATGAGTCCCTGACAGTCTCTGACAGGGCCAGGTGGAGCTGACACAACAGGGTCAAGGGTTAGTCAACTGAATATTACTGTTAGATGCTGCGGGTTCAGACAATTCCAGAATGGAATCAGAGACTTATCAAGGAGGGACCTTGGCCTCAGTGACTCAAGGGGAGCACTGTGCCATTGCTGGTTGTCCTGTTGGTCCTTAATTTCAGATCTAGCAAGGGGAAAGTCTCTAGGGGGGAAATCAAGTTGATTTCAGACTGAGGTTACAAGTTACTAGGTACATTGTATATATAGAAGGGGTCTGGAGTCAAAAGGAACAAGGGTAAGCTGGAAGAAGACAAAGGGAGCTGGAAGGGGGAACAACACTGAGGGTCAAGGGTTTGACTCAATGGTGTTTCCCAAAGGAGGAGTGAAGGCCAAGGCCTAAGGAGGAAGGTGGGAGGATGGGAGTCAGGAATGGCTAGCTGACTGAATAGAAAGAGGCAGCAGTCCAAATAGGAATGAGGGAGAATAGCAGAATTGAATGGGACAATACAGTAAGAGCTGCAAGGTCCGAAATAAGTCTGGAAAGTCCAAACTCGAAAGTCAAACTCCAGGATATTGGCAAAGGCAAATAAATGGAACTAGCTAACCAATACAATGGGTATAAGTGGAGGTGGGGTCAAAGTCTGAGGTCAGAGCTAAGACCAGAATTCCGAGATGGAGACATGAATAGGATTCCAGAGCAGAGGTCTGGAGTTGGACTGAAGGTGGTGTTGGAGCTGGAGGTGGGGTAACCTCTTGGGAGTCAGCAATGAAGAAGGTGGTGAAAGGGAAGTTACTGAGAGGTTAGAGATGGTCCATACAACCATCTCCCAACTGGTTTAGACCAGATTGATGGCACTGCTGAGTGCCAGCTCACAGAAGTGCTCTGCACTTCGACAATTTTATGGTCAGTTAGACAAACTGGCCATATCTTTTTATTCCTTTCATCCAGAAAGGCAACAGATGGTCTATATGACCATCTCTTTGCTGGATACTGGCCAGAGCAAGGGCTTTTCAGTCCTTGCTGACTGCCAGCTCACCAAAGTGCATTGCACTTTGACAATTTCTGGGACAGTCTAATAGACTGTCCATATCCCTTCCACTCCCAATCACTATGGTTTGTGATGGTAGATCACCGCACCTCATTTTCTCAACAACACATGTGTAAACATCCTCCCAAATTAAAATTCTACTATGGAATATGCCCAAAAAACATATTTCTGGAGAGTTTCAGAAAAATGAGGGGTGGCCAATGTTTTTGAAAAAAAAAAGTTAGAATTTATGAAAGAGTGATGTAGGGGATGATGGCAGAGATCAGGTGGAACATATTTTTTGTAATTAAGAATCATATATACTCATTTTAATGAACCTGTGTGACTTGTATTTCCACACAGCATATCTGGCCTGTCCCCTGCTTAACCCATTCTGTAAACAAGATAAAATTTCCAGAATGTTGCTGACATTGTTACCAGGATAAATCTGTACCACAAAAACACGGTTTCTACATATTTCAGCATGTAGAACACACACCATACACCCCAGGCTTTTCCCCCAGTCCTCTACCCACTAGAGGACGCATTCCCTACATACCCCTCATTTTTCCATATTTTTCCCAGGCCAATTCCGACCTCAGAGCCCGATATTGCTGCATTTCCCACATCTGCACCTAGCATGTGACCTTCCTGGTGCCTGGCATAAAGTTCAGAAATCAATATCTCAGCTTCCACTGGACTGATTTGGACGAATTTAGTATCAGCGGAAAGCTACGATTTAGGAGAATTTATTGGAGTGGCGGGAGAAGGATGAGGAGTAACAGTTTGGATTTGGTTATATCCATTTCATTCATTTTATATTACCTATATTGCTTTTGATGTGGGTTTATTTCCATCACTTTCCTTTCTATTCTGTGGCCCCATGGACTATTCATTCCTGGGTGCATGGATTTTCACTTATAGTCCAGTATTATTCCTGTATGATACAGAGGATTTCCCCCCTCAGAAGGGGCCTCCCAATTTGCAGTATCTTTTTGTCTAGAAGCTTAACTATGCCAGAGCACATCCAGAGAGCAGCCTAGGACTCCTGACAATTGTCAAGAGTGACCAGGAGTGGGTGTTGACTTTGAGAGATTTTTGCTGATTGTCAGTAGCACCTGGACCACAGCATCTTGCCACCCCCCATCTCCAACCCTATCCCAGTGCCAGTCCTCCACGTTCTTGTCAGACCTTGAGTGTCAGGGACTGACCCAGGGTCGAGAGCATCCAGGTATATCGCCCGGTGCTGAGGGCCTGGTAGGGTGTGATGCAGGCATGTGTGGCAGTGGGCCTGATGCAGGCAGACATCCCTGGCCACTCAGGCTGAAGTGGGAAATGTGAGAAGAAAGCTACTTCTCAGTTCCCACTTAGGCTATGTTTATATACATGCAGTTGAGGCCACGTGGGAGGCACCATGTCATCTACAGACACAGCCACGCACATCCGGGTATCTCCACAAGAGATCCTAGGAGTGCCCAGTGCATGGGAAGTTGCCCAGTGCACCCGGGTCCGGGCATGTTACATCGCAGTTGGGTCAATGGTACATTGATATAAGGAAAGTCATCCATGTAATGAAAGAAGAGAAGGAAAAGGAAAGAAGAAAGAAGAGAAGAAGAAAGGAAGGAGAAGAAAGAGGGGAGAAGGGAGGAAGCAGGGCAGGGGGAGGGTAGAGGTACCGGGTGGAGGATGACAGGATCAGGTGGGTCCGGGCCAGGCGGAGCAGGGTCAGGTGGGTGTGCCCTGACATTGAGCCCAGTTACAATGTCACCCTCGCACACAGCCATAGCCACCCAGGTGTCCCCATGGGGGATCCCAAGGGTGTCTGCTGCAAGCGTGCATGCTGGGCACAGCAGGAAGTCACCTGGGGTGCCCAGGCCAGGTGTGTAGGCACACTGCATGTGGTCAATGGTACATTGATACAAAGGAAGGTCATCCATGTAAGATAAAGAGAAAATAAAGAGAAAGTAAAATAGGAAGAGAGTGAAGAAAGGGGAAGGAAGAGAAAGAAAGAAAAGGGGGGAGGAGGTAGGAGTGGAGTGGATAGCAGGGCACTGGGTGAAGTGGGGCTGGGTGGGGCTGGGTCAGGCAGGTGTGCCCTGACAGTATGCAAAGGTCCAACTGTCAGAGACCAGGTTCAGGATGAACGACAATGTCCCTGTGGATGGAGGGCTTCAGCCTCAGCAACTTATGCCAGGAGCGCTGTGCCTAGTAACACATCAGTGCCCTAATTTACAGACTGAGAGGGGACTCTAGAAGAGGGGGAAAACTCTAGTTGATTTTATCACTGAGGTGTAACATTCTACAGGTTAGGTATATATAGTTACAGAGGGAGTCTGGATGGCAGGCCCATAAATGGCAGGGGCTGGGCAGAGCAGACCTAACAGAGTTATGGGTTAGCCAACTGAGTATTACCAACAACTCAGGTTACGGGGTTTAATGGATTAGCGGGTTATAACCCAGAAGTGGAATGGAGTGATCGGCCTGAAGGTAGACTTGCAGGGCAGGCAACTAAATTGTCCAGTGGAGGTGGGGGTGTGCTAGCAGACATTGGAGCTGTCCAGAGACCTTTGGGGTTCTGTACTTAGGGAGACGTAGGTAATATTGAAATGAGGGGGTGGTGACCATCGGGGGAGTCAGAGGGGATTGTGGAAACTGGAGGCTCCAAGGTTAGTGATGAAGGAGCAGAGGCAATCCGGAAGGACTGGAGGTGGAAGGTGATGGCTGTGGATGGATATGACACTAACCACCTTTGCCCATTGTAATTTCCACTGTCTCATGATGGTGTGGCCAAGCCTGACCACTTGGCTGACTTCTTCTTGCTGTCTTATGATGGTGTCTTGAAAACTTAACTGTTTTCATACTTTTGTTTAACCACCTTTACATTTCACTTTCATTTTTTTTCCCTCTGTCCATGTTAACCCTTCCTTGTGTGCAATATTAATATCACAAGGGAGGAGAGTGTAAGGAGTGGTAACCCCACTCCTTATTTCCCAATTTCCTATTGTATAATTGTCCTCTAATAAACATGTATTACAATGTACAAACAGTGGCATGGGAAAGTGGAAAGAGCAACTTAGCCTTTTCCTCCCATATTGTTGCAAATCACAACTTCATACAAGTTACTCTTGTTGGCAGCCTGAGGACTTGGGCTAACCAGGGTTGGCACCTACACCAACTCCCTACAACATCCGACCCCAAGGACTGCTGTCCTGGAGGATGTTCAAACAGTTTTCATGCCTCATAGATCTTGCCCACAGCCATGGTTGTGCCAATAAGCATTTCTTCATGGGGAATTTCTCCCCACACACATGTGGCAAGGCAGGCATCATGTGTTGTAGACAGGATAACCTACTATACCCTATACTGCCAGGATTTTTGCAGTTTATGTTCCTTACAAGTTCCCCTGCATGTGAGGACTGCCAAACAATGCCCATGGTGCATAAACAGAATTTATTTCATTTTATAACAAAGTACAATTGTGCATAAGGCATTAGTACTGAATTGTTTGGCCAGCCTGAATTTTACAATCAGTGCTACTCATCACCAAGCAATGATTAAGGGCTCGTAAAATAGAGAAAAATAAGTAACCTAGGTTTCAAGGTTTCACACAGATTGGCCCTGCCATTGTGGAGTAATGGTGACAACAGTTTTCCTACCTTACTGCAAGATTCTGCATGATGTTGAAGGACACATGAGGGTGGAAGTGTCAAGAATCCTGGGTGGTGGTGCCAAGATCCACACTTTGGGAGATTGCAAAACTGGTTTTCAGCCCAAAATGGAAATCACAAGCCATACCAAAGTAAACAAACTACCAGATTGCACTCTGGAGTGCTCATAAAAATCCAGAAAAATTACAGAAGATGCATTCAAAGACTTAGTTGACCTGGGAACCTTCATGGTCACTTTCCAGGATGTCTAACCCTGTGCATGGGCTAATTTCACAATTCTCATGCCCACCACTCAGTCAAATCTTAACCAATTGGGACAAATTTGGTATTGGCAGAAAGCTACAGACTGGGGGAATTAAATGGAGAGGTTGGAAAGTGATACTACAGGTAGGAGGAGATGGATGAAGGTGGTGTGATGATGGAAATTGGTGGAATATGGCAATTATTGGCAGATATGACCTGCTTAGCTCTTTTATTTCCTCTTGAATGGACTTCTGCATCTGTACATGTAGGAATGGAAAAAAGACTGTAGTACTGAGAGATCCACCTACAAAAGAAATCCTAAGCTTGACTCCTTGAGTTTTAAAAGGAATCCCTGACAATTGCCCAAGAAGGGGCACATAATTCCTAAGGAGTTTTTGTGATTGTTTTGTTTTTGTTAGCACCTGGACTGAACCTAGGACAGACTTAGGACATAGCAGACTCCCTCCCCATAAATTTGCTTGCATTTAGGGGGTTATATTCCTAGTGTCATATCCATACAATCCCAACCTCCACTCCAGAACTCCGAGACTGACTCCAGAGCCCCACTTCCCTTCCATCACCTTCTCCTTGCCAACTCCCAAGAGGTTATCCCACCTCCAGCTCCAACACCACCTTTGGTCTGACTCTGGACCATTCCAGGTCCAACCTCAACCTCAACACCTTCCAGATGAACATGCAACATCTATGCTCCTGACTCTGGACCTCTGCTCTGGAATCCTGTTTGTGTCTCCATCTCTGGAACCTCCGGTCTTAGCTCTGACCTTTGACTTTGACCCCACCTCCACTTATACCCATTGTATTGGTTGGCCAATTCCATTTATTTACCTTTGCCAATATTCCGGAGTTTTACTTCCGGGTTCAGACTTTCCAGACTTACTTCAGACCTTGCAACTATTGCATTGTCCCATTCAACTCCACTATTCTCCCTCATTCCTATTTGGGCTGCTGCTTCCTTTATTCAGTCAGCTAGCCATTCCTGACTCCCATCCTCCCTCCTTCCTTGGGCCTTGGCCCTTCACTCCCCCTTTGGGAAACACCATTGAGTCAAACCCTTGACCCTCGATGTTGTTCCTCCTTCCAGCTCCCTTTGTCTCCTTTCAGACTACCCTTGTTCCTTTTGATTCTGGACCCCTCCTTTATATACAATGTACCTAGTACTGTAACTTGTAACCTCAGTCCAAAATCAACTTGATTCCCCCCTAAGAGACTTCCCCTTGCTAGATCCGAAATTAGGTACCCCCAGGACAACCAGCAATGGCACAGTGTGTCATATCCATCCATGGTCATCACCCTCCACCACCTCCAGTCCTTCTGGATTGCCTCCACTCCTTTGTCACTAACCTTGGAGCCTCCAGTTTCTGCAATCCCCTCCAACTCCCCTGATGGTCACCACCCCCTCATTTCAATATATTACCTACACCTCCCTAAGTACAGAACCCCAAAGGTTTCTGGACAGCTCCGACTCTGCAAGCACACCCCCACTTCCGCCAGGCAACTCAGTTGCCTTCCCTGCAAGTCTACCTTCAGGCTGATCCCTCCTTTCCGCTTCTGGGTTATAGCCCATCACCCTGCTAAACCCCATAACCCGACTTGTCAGTAATATTCAGTCAGCTAACCTGTAACTCCATTAGCTCTGCTCCACCCAGCCCTGCCATTTATGGGCCCACCTTCTATGTAACTATATATACATAACTTGTAGATACGTTACACCTCAGTGATAAAATCGACTAGAGTTTTTCCCCTCTTCTAGAGTCCCTCCTCAGTCAGTAAATTAGGACACAGATGTGTTACTAGGCACAGCACTCCTGTCAGAGACCAGATCAAGACAAAGGAATGTCTCCGTGATGGAGGGCTTTGGCCTCAGTGACTTATGCCAGGAGTGCTGTGCCAAGTTACACATCTGTGCCCTAATTTACTTACTGGCAACGAGAACTAAAGGGGGTCAACTGTAGTCGATTTTATTACTGAGGTGTAACCTATGTACAAGTCAAGTATATATAGTTACAGTGGGGGTGGGCCCATAAATGATGGGGCTGAGTGGAGCAGAGCTAACTGTCAGGGCACACCCACCTGACCCTGCACCGTACTGCACTACTCTGCTACCACTCCCCATCTCTCCTTCTCTATTTTCCCCTTTCTCTCTATTTCTATTCTACGGTCAATTTCCCCTTCTCCATGTACCACTACATACCTAACCCCACCCCTCTGTCATATCCATCCCTGGCCATCGACTTCCGATCCCTCCAATCCCTCCGGTCTACCCCCGCTCCTTCTCCACTAACCTCAGAGCTCCCATATTCCGCAACTCCCTTGGTACCCCTCGATGGTCACCACCCCCTCCTTTCAATTTATTACCTACGCCTCCCTAAGTACGGAGCCCTGAAGGCTTCTGGACAGCTCCGACATCTGCTAGTGCACTCCTGCCTCCGCTGGACAATACACTCGCTTGCCCTGCAAAGTGTCATGACCAACAAATCCCAGGGCTCCATCAGCGGCGAACCGATGCCGATAGGCGAATCCGCCAACCTGAAACCCATCCTAACCAGCCCCCAACCCGATGTCTGGCCCCCCTGCCTTATCGCGTGAGACTTGGCCAACAATCAGAACCTAGACCCTGCCGGCATCCTGACCTTACCTCCAGTTCCCGAGCCCTTGGCGCTCCCGGCATTCAGTCCCTCCAGTTCCTATGCCTGCCTTGTCTCCATCTGGACCTCACTCATTGCTTCCCACTATGTGGTCACAGCCATGCCCTGCTTCCGTGCATTCCGCACCCTCTGGCCACTCCGCACCCTCTGCCCATCTCTGCACCCTCTGGCCACTTCTGGTTGCCCTTGACACCTCTGGTCAGGTCAACACTCCCGCTCCCCTCTGTACCTCTGTTGGCCTTCATGCTGTCCTTGTGTGACAGTGCTGGCAGATCAACCTCTGTTTGCGGACTTGTGTCGGCACCGCACCGACCCCACTTATTTGCGGACTTGTATCGGCACCGCACGCTGACCTCCGCTTTTGTCCTCTGGCCATTTTTGTCACTTGGCAACATAACATTCATTCCTTGCCGAGTGCCTATTATGTTCACCCCAATATTGGCATTTGATCCGTGTGCTATTGCACTTTCCTATTCATTCATTTAATCTGTCAATATTGGTACTTGATCCACTTTGACCTTATTCATTCCTTGCTTCCCATTTCCCAGGTTCTTGTCCTTGGTTTAGTTTGACAAGTCCCCGCTCATTTCCGCTTATTTCCACACCGGACCGACCGGTCCCTCTTTTGATTTCCCTTACCTACTTATACTTTGTAAATACTTTCAGGGACCTCAGTCTGAAATCAACTAGAGTACCCCCCCTGTCTGGTCTGAGTCCGTGCTCACGGAGTCCATGCTCCTCCTACAGGTCCACTCCACCCACAAGTCTTGTTTGAAGTCCGCTGTAAGTGTCAGTTGTAAATACGGGATCTCCCCCAAACGTCAAGCTCAGGGCACAGCGCTCCACCTGAGTCGCTGAGGCTGCGATCCCACTCTGCTAACCTTGAACAGCGCTTCCAGATGCGCCGCATATTTCTGCCCGCATATCCGCACGTGCGCGCTCCAACAGACCTCTGCCACAATCTCCGACTCCGACAATAATCCAGCCTCTGACAAAATTCCCAGTCTCTGACACAAAGCCCACCTTCAGGCCTATCCCTCCTTTCCGTTTCTGGGTTATCGCCTGCCTTTCCACTAACCCTGTAACCCTACTCGTCGGTAATATTCAATTGGCTAATGTCTAACCCTGTTAGCTCCGCTCTGCCATTTGCGGACCCGCCCTCACTGTAACTATATATACTTAACTTGTACATAGGTTACACTCCAGTAATAAAATCGACTAGAGTTTAGTTCTGGTGGCCAGTTAGTAAGTTAGGGCATGGACGTGTTTACTAGGCACAGCGCTCCTGGCATAAGTCGCTGAGGCCGAAGCCCTCCATCATGGAGACACTCCTTCGTCTCGACCTGGTCTCTGACACCCTCCCTGGTCACCGCACGCGCCGCACATACTCCCGCCTACTGAGTGGCCACCTCCGGGATCTCCCATGGAGACACCCAGGGAGGTGTGGCTGTGTGTGGAGATGACATGGCTTCCTCCACGTGACCCTAGCTGCATGTATATAATAGTGCCTGGGGTGGGAACAGAAGAAGCAGCCTTCTTCTCAACTTCCCACTTCAGGTAAGTACCATAGCTTTTCCCCTTTAATGATAATTCCACTTCCCACTTCGGACTAAGTGGTCGGGGACACTCACCCCACGACAGGATCGCTGCTATGCACAGCCACTATTTGTCCCACCGAGTCCCGTGCACAGGGACCTCGCCGCTTTCGGAGCTGTCCCTGACACTAATGGGGTTAAACATTAGCCAATTGAATATTACCGACAAGTTGGGTTATGGGGTTAGCGGGATGGTAGGTGATAACCCAGAAATGGAAAGGAGGGATAGGCCCAAAGGTGGGCTTGCAGGGCAAGCAAATGTATTGCCCAGCAGAGGTGGGAGTGCGCTAGCGGACATCAGAGCTGTCTGGAAGCCTTTGGGGCTCCGTACTTAGGGAGGCATAGGTAATATATTGAAAAGAGGGGGTGGTGACCATCGAGGGAAGCAGAGGTGATTGCAGAATACAGGGGCTCTGAGGTTAGTGAAGAAGGAGCGGAGGTAGTCCAGAGAGATCAGAGGTAGTGGAAGTCAATGGCCATGGATGGATATGACAACTCCTGGTATAAGTCGTTGAGGCTGAAGCCCTCTGCCATGGGGATGTCATCTTTCATCCTGGATCTGGTCTCTGACACAGTGCTCTGCCTGAGTTGCTGAGGCCAAGGTCCTTCCACAATAAGTCTCCAGTTCCATTCCAGGATTGTCCAAACTTGTTGTATCTAACACCTGGCCCACTTGCAGCATCTCTTCAGAGCTCTCTACATCAGGTACATCTGCAGGGTCTGGGTCAGACAAAGTACAAAACTCAGTATAGGCAACTGCAAATTTAGCCTCCTGCCCTTCCACTAAGGCAGTGTACACTCTATGATAGGAATTCTCCAGCTTGGAAGGGCTATCTTGATCTTATGGGGTGGACAGTCATTATCCCAATGTGTCAGGGCACAGCCCCTGACCCCACACACCCTCAGGTACCCTTCCCCCATTTTCCCCTATTTTTCCCCTCACTATTCCACAATCCCACATGCATGCAGACCTGTGGGAAAGTTCTGGGCAAGTTACTTGCCCAGAAACCATCACAGCCACAACCATGGGAACTTTCTGGGCAAGCAGCTCACCCAGAATCTTCCCACGGGGGGGTGCCAATT